>NW_026707051.1:0-133568 GCF_024137745.1 Phymastichus coffea | reverse complement strand
CAACTCACTTGCCAAGAGACAAACATACGGCAACGCATTAACATTCTCTCTCTTTCTCTCTCTTTCTATCTTTTTCTCGAGAATACACTCTGAATGGTCTTCAAACTCTTTGCGACTACGTAGTTTGCAGTAATTTTCGTTCGACAAGTCGAGGTGACAATGAACGTAGTTTTGCAGCTTTTAAAACAGGTTCACGTTGATAAACTTATAAATGGCAACAAGAATCGCAAGAACAACTGCACGATTCGAAGCTATATTCGTTTGCAATGCGAATTCCCAAAAGAAAATCTTTAAAGGCGTGCTCGGCATTATTATTATCTAATGCGCGCGCAAAATGTCAGAGACAAGCTTTCCCCAAGTACACACGTAGCAGCGTGTGTCGAACATCGCGCGATACAATGCGAACGTGCAGCTGTTTAATAATTCAGCTGACGATATACGCTGCGACGAGAAAAAAACACCTTTGCAATGACGCGTGTTGTTTTCGTTTGTTTTTTTCTTTTGCTTTATTGGGTTGCAACACTGATCGATTCTGAATCCATACTTCTTCTTTGCAAATTCAGCTTTAGATTTGCGAGGGTGATTCCGCGCGGCTAATGCAAACGAATCACTCTCTCGCCCGCCGAAATTATGAAATATACTGCTCCGGGTATGTTCGCCACGCCGTGGATTTACGATAACTGCTATATTAGTTTTTAGTCGTCGACGTAGCAATATATCGCGTGCTATTAATAGAACAATTTGTCAGCTGTACCTAAAACTATGTCGCCCGTTCGTTCGGCTCGTCGAACAGAAGAAAAACGTCGTTTTACCTTTATTGCCCAACAAATATTGCAACGTTACGCGTGAAATTAATGTGCGCGCACGTACGGGCGTGACGCGCGCGAGGAAAAAAGTATATTTTTTTCTTTTCGGAAAAAAAAAAGATTTCAGCGGCCACGCGTATGAATAATTAACAATTATCGATTTTCGACAATAACAATTATCCCACTGAGTCAGAGTCGATTGCATTGGTGTTTAATCAGCCCAGGCGCGCAAATTATGTTTACGTCTGACGCATCACAGAGCCGCGTCTGTGCTTACACGCGTCAAAAAAAAAAAAAAAAGGAGAAAAAGAGAGTATACTATTCTTCTCTCTTTGAAACATGAGCAATTTCCTGGTTTGTTGAACCCTCTTGTTCAATTAATCATCGTATCTGTCGAATTGTTCCGCAGCGTGTTTGTTTCCAAAACACGCGTTTTCCTTTTTCGGAGAATGGAAAATTTGTGTGAAATGTTACGTAAAAAGAAGGAAGACTCGTTTAAAAGATGTTATCTGTGGTCACAGTGGCTGTCAATTAAAAAAAGGCTCGTGAAAATATTCCTTCAATTAGCTGCGATTATTCGGCTTTGACTCGTTTTCATTCGGGCGAACGTTTACAGCCTGATTTTTTTCTTCCATCCGCGAGCGACGTTTCGTATTCGTGTATGTCCTGAATTTGTGACGTAATTGGTGACTAAAAGTATCGCTGAACGTAAAGTTATTAAGAGAAAAGTAGGCCGAATTCGCTATCAACATAAGCTCGTTCCTTTTAGTGACTTATCGTTACGTCCATCCACGAAAAAGCAGCATTCAATTGATGAAAAGCGCGATCCAACGGTCCATTCGTAGTGTTTTACACTTGACAGTGTATACGCTTAGCGCCCGTCAATTGTACATTCAGACGTTTAAAAGATTCAAGCGGTCACTCAATTCGCACAATTTTACCATTGTTTGCCAGAAGCAACAATGAACCTTTGGCTGTTGCAGGTAGTCGAGCGACAGTATGGTGTCGAACAACAGCGTGGACAACAGGCTGGGCTCGGGAGACGGTGGCATCGGAGGTGGTGGCGGAGGAGGACCACCACCTGCCAACACTACCATCACTAGTCCAGCCGTGTACACCGTACCGCTGAGTAATTCTGGCTACCGCAACAAAGGTTACAAAGAGGACAACAGCGATGGTCTGCCACCGGATCCTCAGAAGCCACCTCAAATCCCCGACGACGACGGCCAGTCTCGCAAGTTCAAGCTGTCGCGCAGCGAGAAGTGGCGCATCCTTAAGAACATCGGCACCGTAAGCGTCGCGTTCATGGTGCAGTTCACGGCGTTCCAAGGCACAGCCAACCTGCAGTCGTCGATCAACGCCAGCGAGGGTCTCGGCACTGTGTCACTGTCGGCGATTTACGCCGCGCTCGTACTGAGCTGCATCTTTGTGCCGACGTTCCTTATCAAGAGGCTGACCGTCAAGTGGACCCTGTGCTTATCAATGCTTTGCTACGCGCCTTACATCGGAGCGCAGTTTTATCCCAGGTTTTATACCCTCGTGCCAGCTGGCATTTTACTTGGTCTCGGTGCTGCGCCCATGTGGGCCGCTAAAGCTACGTACCTCACGCAAGTCGGTGGGGTTTATGCGAAGCTTACCGATGAACCGGCTGACGCTATTGTCGTGCGATTCTTCGGATTCTTCTTCCTGGCCTGGCAGACTGCTGAGTTATGGGGAAATCTCATATCGTCACTTGGTGAGTTTCAGCTCGGTACAAATACCTTTGCTACGCTCGTTCTGACTCTCTTCGATCACTCAAATTAATAATTAGATAACGTTGATCCAAATCGATTTTTTACCGTGCGATTGTTAGATACGTCAATGCTCGTTTCTAAGTATAGAACGCACGAACGATGGCACGTGCGCGTGACAAAGTACAAAGTCAATATCGATTCGATTTTTACTTCATTCAATTGTCTTAGCGGAAAGTTGGAATTATACTAACAAGTTCAACTAGAATTTTTAAGTTTTGTAAAAGACGTCATAAGGCAATTCTCTGTGACAATCAGTAATAAAATTTTCGTTATTCGTGAGATTGTAAAATCGATAGAAAGAATAACAGACGACCAAGTGTGTTTAAATTTTCACAAAAATTTTACCAAGTATAAATTTGCCTTCCGAATAACGTTCACTCGCTGCCCGATTCGAAAAAGGAATATTGTATCTTATGTTATTTTCAAAATACCATGTTAGGTACATCGGCACCTGAATGAAGTTTAGCAAACATCTAAAAATACCACTGCCAGACAAACAACATTCGTTGCTAAACTACGACTTACAATCGACTGGGCAAAAAAAAGCGCTCCTGCGAGACTAGATGATCGTTGCGAAAAATCCAAGCGGCGGCGGTGAACGACGACGTAGTACGTGCCAAGTGAAACGGCTCGACGTGCGGTCAGCCACGTATGCGTCGCGCGCGCGATTTTAGCGCTCCGGCTAATTTCGTGCCCGTGAAAAAACGACGTCTCTCTCGTTGTCTTTGGTAAACCCGCTCTAATTACCACTTCTCATCCAAATCGTCGAATTTTCGTTGATTGCTGCGTGCGGGTGCGTATCTCGCCGACTTTAAATCGGGGCCTAAAATCTTGAATTGAACTGGTTTCAACCGATTGTCCCCCTCCATATCGTATCGGGCATGTGGTCCATTCACGTGATTCAGTCGGAGCCGGGTCCCCACTTTTGCCGAGAGTGTGCACGTGCTGCTGTTTCTGCGGTGTTTTTGTTTGCGGGGCCCGTAGTATATTATAACGGTTATGCTCTTCATGAACTTATTTTCATATCTTACATCGAGGGACTTTTGCGTATTTCTTCTGACTTATTTCAGTTAACATTTAAATCAGTCGATGCAATTTGGTTTACAATTGTTTTATTTAATTTCACTGAGACAGGGTATTGATCAATAGGCTTTTCTCTCTGAAAATACACGTTTTATTTTTAGCAGTTATCGCTTAGAATATCGAACGATAAAAATACTCTATAGAAGCGGCAAATAAATAAAGTCTCCTATTTCCATATTCCCGGATTCGTATATGGACGGTGTAAACTGAAACGTATGAAAAGAAAAGAGACGAAAAAGATTGTTCAAGTTAAAAGTTTTATCGATCGTTAAAAGTTATTTTTGTCAGAATTATTAGACAGGAAATCGATTTGAGCCATTTTTTTTAACATTTGCTTAAATATTTTTTCCGAGTAAAATTCACACGAAAATGAAACGATCGTACAATTGGAATTTTAAACGGCTCTTTAGCCAATCTCAAGGTAAACATCTTTGAAATCGATCGATATAATCATATCGGGTTTTACCGCAACTTCATACTCTAATTATACTTTCCAATTGAACTCATAAAAAAAGTTATTGGAGTGGCTCGAGCACTTATCCACCTCAGCAGAGCCTCTTGACATGGAGACACTTTTCGAGGAAATCCATTTGTTCGGGGGCAGTGGCGGCACCACGCATGTAAAATACATGAGCAACGCGGGGCTTTCTATTTCCTTCTTTTTGGCTTGTTTGCCGAATGCAGCTTCGTTAAAAATGCTCTCCTATTTGCATCGACGTGCTGACTCGATGGGCTTTTTTTTCGCATATATCGAGGATCGGGCGTATTTTATTGCAACGGAGATTGTTTATCTTTCGTTTGCCGAGGAGATTGATCGATTGCTTTTCCTAGTTTCATTCGGCTCTTGATCGAATTGGAACAGTCTTGTTTTTTTTTCTTTTCAAACTGTGACTTTAATTATTATTGACGAAAAAAGTTATTTGTATAAAACAGAAATTTAATGGTATACAAACGATATTCGACACCCCATTCTCACTGATTTGTCAACGTCGCACATCGAACTTGAAAAAGCGCTGTATGTTTCCAACACATTCGAAAAACATTTGTATAAAGTAATGTTTTGTTGAATAAGGCTATTTATAAAAACATTGGTCGAACGAAAATGATCAACGAAAATGATCGAACAAATAAAGGCAACGACTTGCTCATTAATAATTGAGCCTTCTTTCTCAACCTATCGTCGCGGATAGAGTAATATCCATGCAAGTTTCGTCAAGCGGCATTTTCTCAGTCGACTGAAGGAAACAAAAGTAGCACGAACTAATTTTACTAGTTTCATAATGCGTTTCGACATTATCGCCGTGTACACGGAACTTGTCTAATCAACAAACATTAAAAAGACCAAGCGCTCGAACGATAACAAGAAAGAAAAGCGAAACGTACGTCTCGAACTACTAGCAAAAACTACGTGTTTTCCCCCCATCGCGCAAACAAAGTGCGATTGTGATAAAGTCGCTGTTGTTATGTCTGCGATAACGGAGGTCTCGTGAGCAGTTCCTCTACACTCACGACACACACACACACACACACACACACACACACACACACACACACACACACACACACACACACACACACACACACACACACACACACACACACACACACACACACACACACACACACACAGAGAGATTCGTTCATTATTCTGAATTGAACGTATATCTGCGGAATTCGCGTTAGGAATTGTTAACGAGTGAAATTTCTTTCGTTTTTTCGGAAAATCCTCGGTAATTATGTTGGCAATTACAACAATTACACTTCGTAGCTTAATTTAACCGTGATCAATGGTGTATACTCAAGCAAATCGTTTGCTTTGTCTCGTTCGCGTAAAAAATGAGACAAATATTCCTAACTAATTGGTTGTGTGTATATACGTTATATGGTCAACAAGTGGACGCAGCTGCGATACAAGCACACACTTCAATCTTTGTATAATTACGGTTAATATTGAATCAGATGCTCTGTTTGACTAAATAAGCAAAGCTTTAATATATAAATAAACGCGTAAGAAACATAAAAATTATTGTAAAGAAAGTATATTTTTTATTTAATTATCACCAAAATTATTAAGAACGTCGATACAAAGATATTGAAAAATGATTACATGAATAACCACCACAATGAACGATATAATTTGCTCGCTTATCAATCCGACAATGTTTACAAACAGGTTACGACGCAGTCGTCAATCCAAGTAGTCGAATAAAATTTTCGTAGAAATATCTCTGTCGTGCGCGGGTGAAAGTTGAACCGCGACGTTAAAAACTGAAGATTCCCAGAGTCGAAGGCTATAAATGAGCACCGAATCGTCCTCTTGTAAATCACCTTATAACTTCCCAAGGTGCTCGTGGTATCAAGTGCGAAAGTTGCGTCACTCCACCTCTTCTTTTTCTTTTTCTTCTTCTTATTCGTCATAAATTTAGCTCGTTTCATTTCGACATTGAATTTTTTAATCGATCTCACTCTGTCGTACGGTGCCTAAATCACAGCATCAGCTTAACTCTTCGGATTCAGGTTAACGGCATTAACATAAATTATTGAGCGGAAATTTCGCGCAAGTTAATGGAATTATTCCAAGAGCGGCGTGCCGAAAAATGAAAGCCATACATATCGAAGATGTTAGAAAAATGTATGGTCGTGATGTATCATTGGCCGAAGTGAACTGGGCGATCCTTTGACAGACGGAATTCGAGGCATGCACACAGATTTAAAATGATCGCGCGCCAGTGCTTCGTTCTCCGACATGATTGAGCGCTCCCGCCTCGTCGTTTTGTGCTGTTGGTGTGCAATTAACGAGCTTCGAAATTCGAACGCAGGACAATCAATTGTTCAAAAAACAACTGTTTTCAGTGTTGAGCGGTGATGCGCATGGTGGTGGATCATCGCCGAGTATTAACGGCAGCCTAATTGCCGGACCAGTCAGAGAAGTGCAGAAGTGCGGCGCTCAATTCTGCATCCAAGGTGGCACTCATGAGAATCTCAATAGGCCGCCTGATTCGGAGATTTACGAAATCTCGAGCATCTACCTCACCTGCGTGATGGTCGCGGTGCTCATCGTTGCGCTTTTCGTTGATCCGTTATCAAGGTAAGTTTTCGAATAAATTAACGAGAGGCGAAACTTCGGACTGATTGACGTACTGTCTCGCGACTAGCAATGATTTTGACAGCGCGCGCAGGAGGCTTCGTTCTTATTCCATTCATTCTTTGACAACGTCCGTGAGCGAAAATGATATTTCAGTCACGTTGCAGAATGTTATACAAAAGAACTTGCCGCGACACGCACACTTTGAAAAGTTGAAATATACATTGTCAACTTCCATCGATTGGCAGTTTCCAAACAACGTCGTTGTAACGAATTCGTTGAAATTGTCAACAATCGCCTTGACCGTTCACTCTACAATTGAAACAATGATGAAAAGGCCGTCGGAGGAAGAAGAACACAATCGAGCTTTTTACGCAACGCGAAAAAATTCTCCCGGGAAATCCTTGCATAATGAGAACCATAATATAATAATCAGCCTAATTCACCACCAGTTTAATCCGACCGACCACCGACGTCTTGTATAACGAGGCTTTCCTCTGTACTTTGTAGAAGAAAAAATTGGCTACCAATTCGTGATGCAATCTTCATCGTTTAATGCCCACTTAGCCGAATTACAACCTGGCGACTAATGAGCGACTCGTAAAATCGTCGAACCTTCCGGAATGTAATAACGGCGACTTTACATCTCTCCCTCTCTCTCTCTCTCTCTCTCTCTCTCTCTCTCTCTCTCTCTCTCCTCTCTCTCTCTCTCTCTCTCTCTCTCTCTCTCTCTCTCTCTCCTCTCTGTCTGTCTCTTTCTCTTTTATGTTTGCATCTTGTGGGCTTCTTTAACTTTACGACGATGCCGCGTGTTTGTTAAATTTTTATTGATGGATACTTCAATGCTCTGTTAAAATTAAAAGTGTGCTTAGGTATTTACTGCAACTTATTTAGATATTCGACGTATTTGCTGTTCTACACAATATTATTGTCCTGTTTATTTGGGTATCAGCGTTTATGTATCAAAATTTAAATAATTTGAATAATTTAAAAACAATCAATCATTAATAATAAAATATAAAAAAAGTCAAATTGGTATTGATTATTTCGATACTCAATTATTTCAGTGAACTGAAAAAATTTCCGGTTGTTTCACGTTTCTTTTAGAACGTGTAAAAAACATTTAACGACGATAATTCATAAATGTCAAAATGAACCAATAAGTAAAAACACAACCAATTTTTTACAATATTTTTTCGATCTTGATGTTCATTTTTTGTAAACACAAACTTAAATTTATCCAAGAAAAGATGTTATCAGTTTGAACTAAAAAAAAAAGAATCTTCAAGGCGTATAATTTCAACCAGCACTTAAATAAACACGTACAAAATAAACTTGACACTTGAAATAAAAAAAGAATCGTCGTTAATTTGACGACTCTTTGTCTAACTCCCATTCTCAGAGTAAATTAGTTCCTTGAGCAAAAGAAAAAAGAATTATCAGCGCGGCTATAGTTTTCTTTTAATTTTTCTTTTCGTCACGACGCACGTAAAAGAAGGAAGAGCGCCAGTTTATGTTTTTTCTTTTCAAGATCCTATTTGGCTTATCAAGTGCAGGGATCATCCGGTTAGTCGTTTACTCGTCGCGTAATAATTCACCGACGCTTTTCCGGCGAAACCTTCGCGTACGGCACACTATTATTTATCGTCTCTATGACAAGCAGTCTGATTCGCAATTTTTTCCTGTCGCGGGTACTTCGAGTTTCATTGATATAATTTACGATTTTTCACACCCTTGTCGTACTCGTCCGATTATAATATATAGTCTGACCAAATCTTCGCCACGTGCAATAGACGTATGAAATTAATTTTGTCGATAAATAACGTGTTACACGTGCTCTCCTAATTGCTTAATTAAAAATGAAGGCAAGACAAATATTAATTGGCATATACATGTCCAAATGGAGTTTTGAATAAGTTACAGTTTGCAATTATACGTATACTTTACGATTATTGACTCTCTTTTCGCCGACCAAATTAACGGGTGAACTTGACACAAAACTCTAAATACGAACCTTCGAGAAAAAGAAAAAAAAAAGAATGCCGGTTTTCAATAAATTAAGCGAGCGAGGGAATTGAGATAGTTACTCCGAAAACGATTTTAATCGGCACTACACGTGAGTGAGAGATACGTAAACGAAGCGATGACTCAATGCTCGATGGTACCGATGTCTCCAGCTTGAAAGGAGCCGATGTTTCTTGCAAACGGATCATTTCATACGCCAAAAGGACAATGCAATTGATTCGTGAATTTTGGAATCATTACGAAACGATAATAAATGATAAAGCTCTCGCGTTTCCTCTATACGCGAACACCTTGGCCACAGCAGTAGCAGCAGCTCATAAACATACGTGATTGCAAAATAGCGTACATCCGCGCTCGCGGTAGCTTGGCGTTATTGCGCAATCATACACACACACACACACACATCTCCCAAAGCGTGTTTTGAAAACTTTTTTTCTCTCGCGTTTCTTTTATACAGGAAATTCGCGTGATGCTTTGTTATTTTTTTCTTTTTTTTTTTTACTTTTTTGCGTACGTCTGCTGATGGTACGCCCGATACATCGGAAAACTTTTTTCGGCGCCCGCGCGCATTCTCCGTCATGCTGGAATTCGAGCGGAACAAATGTCAGAAATGCCGTTCGCAAAAGAGTTACTCTTTGACCTTATTGTAAAGGTTTCACGGGCCTATTTCAAAGTATAATGTTCTCTCGTTATGCAAAATGAATATCTCTCGAATCTCAATCATTAGAAAAAATATAAGAAGAAGAAGAAGAAAACTGAAATAACTATTGACAAACTGACAATGGAAAAAATATCAGCGTTCCCCGGCGTCGCTTGTACAAGAAGCAGAACGAAATCGTGAAAAAGTAACAGCACAAGCGGGCGTAACCTGCGCAAAGAAATACTCAGGTTAGCAATCGAATGACTCGATAAATACGCGCAGTTTATTGTTCGCGATAATAATGCATCGAAGTGCCCGGCAAATGCAGTCCATTGCGCAGATAATGCACGTTTTTTTTTGGCCTGAAAATTATTCAGATTTACCTTTATATGCGGCTTTTAAAGCTTCTCTATCTCTCTCTCTCTCTCTTTTGCTCCCGGGGAGTAGGGATTAAGTGATCATTAAAATTGTGATGATTATATCGATTTTCTTATCTAGTTTCAACTGGTACTCGTTGCGCCGTATTTTATCTTGCCATCTATTGTCGTTTCTCTTCGCTGCCATTATTTTTTTTCCATCGCGCTGATGGTTACTGTGATACTGCTATTAATTTGGGATTTTTCCATGGAATAATTGTGACGTAAATTGTCTTGAATAATGCTTGAATCGGTTGATCACGTTTGATTAAAACTTAAAGGTGAATGATCGCAAGAATAAAATGAACTTTACGACAAGATGATTTTCTGACAGTCATAATTCATTTAAAAAGAACTATATCAAGATTCATCTTCGCTGGAAGCGGACTATAATTTGCCCCGAAATCCGCATTCATATTTTATTCTTAGAAAATGTATTTAATACACATCTGACAAATTATTCGAATTCATCCCAGTGCTAATAATACATCTTGCTTTATGACGGCCGGATTAATTATCATTTTACCGCCCCAATCGCAATGCAGCTGAAAAAGAAACTCATCCGTCAAAAGTAGTAGGCCAAGGCATCACGAGATAACTCCCCCCTTTTTTTTCTTATTTGCCCGTTCGTAATAACTTCCGCGAGAAAAGACGTGCAAATGTTATAGCAATCGTCGTTCGCTCTTCACTCTATTTAGAAGGGAATTGCATAAAAGATGTATAGCATTTTAATTGATTGATCTCGTCTAGGCGCCAGCGTCAATTTCGCGATATTTATAGAAAGTTTGCTGCATCCTTTCGCGACGACTTTTCATACTAATTATAACGTGATGTGACGCTACGAGATACAAGCCTGTAAAAACTATTTTTAAAACCAACACGTGTATATATATATATATATGATGCCAGATAGCAGATCTTTTTAAGCTGCAACTTAAAAACTTTACGAGCTACAACGTTCTGCAAAAATAAAGCATATCACTCTCCCTCTGAAAGGAAAAAGATTGCAATCATTCGAAAAAAAAAAAAGAAAAAGATTGTCTTGTTCTAGATTAGAAAACAATATACGTGGAATGAGGTTAAGGTTGCGCACATATGTGCATACGCGCATGTGCATTAAAGAAAATAACGATCCAAGAAAGTATTAATATACGCATCCACGCGCAATCTTTTCTTTGCTTCTCAAAGACGTTCCGTTTATTGAGGAAGAAATAAACATCACTGACGCTCGAGCTTTCAAAACGTCGCGATAATCGATGAATTATTATTATGTATACCGTTCCGCTTGGCGCGATTATGTTTCAACGACGAAGCGCCGTATTTCGCGCAACCGTGGTATTATACCTTTGCACGCTGAAGAGATGCCTCGATAAAGGGGGATCCGATTCGCAAATTAAAGTGCAAACGCGTGCGTTACGTAAGAGTGGTTTTTTTCTCTCCTACTTCGCGCGTCGGAGAGCAGCTTCCACGCGCGCGTAAAGAGCTTGCGGGTAAAGAAGCGAACAGCCGATGCGATCTGTTGTCGCGCGGGGTGATCGAGAGACTAGCTCTCGCTTAGTTCAGTCGCTAGTCTCTCTCCTCTCTTTTGCTCGCGATGATTAACTCCAACGCTCATTATACTCCCCGCGAGTGCAATTATCGCGCGGAGCCCATCGAGCGGGGAAACTAATTTGCGCGATGGATTTTCATGAAAACCCGTCGCGCGTCGGTACGCCCAAACGATCGTACCGGAACATGAGCGGGCAGGCGAGAGAGATCCTTGATACGGAGGCGAGATGTGCCTGTCTAACTTCCCATGCGTCCGTGTAATTCGCGCTGCACATTACGCAAGTCGGTTTCGTGCTCGCGCGCGCGTATAAAGTCAAGGTCGCGCACCTCTCGCCGCTCAACGGTGCGCGTGCGCTTCATGCCGCACGCTATTATTACAGTCGATGCTAATCGCTTTGCCTCTCTCTCTCTCTCTCTCTCTCTCTCTCTCTCTCTCTCTCTCTCTCTCTCTCTCTCTCTCTCTCTCTCTCTCTCTCTCTCTCTCTCTCTCTCTCTCTCTCTCTCTCTCTCTCTCTCTCTCTTTCTTTCCTTTTTGCCATGCGCTGCACGTGTAAGACTGCACGCTTACGAATATCCCATTGCACCAGATCGTAAGTTCGTTTTCTGCAGTGGATCTTTTGACAGGCGAAACATCTCCGAAACTTTCCAAATAAGGAAAACGTGTCGGGTGGAGCTGCACGACCGAACCGATTTGTCGCAGCCTCTGAATGTCCGTTTGCACGCGTCCAGTCAACAATCGGTCGTGAAATTGTCGCAGAAGGTCCTGCGTACAATTCACGGCCATCTCGTCGCTGCCTCGGTAAGCTCGTCGCGTAAAAGCACAGTGTAGGATCGTGGCGGCGCGTCGCACAATGACAGATTACATAATTGTTCTGTCGGCTTCGCGAAGAGCAGGAGAGAGAGAGAGAGAGAGAGATAGAGAGATAGAGAGATAGAGAGAAAGAGAGAAACAAACACGGCAATTACAGAGGTCGTGCGAGAGCGTAAAACAAGCAGAAGAATACAGGAGGCTAATTTATTATGCACAGCATCCTAAGAGTATGCCGACAATGCTTAAGACATTGCACTTATCTTACGACACGAGGCGGCCTTGCAAGGCTGCCAGTCTATGTTCTCTCTAGATTTTGGCTCCTCTTCGAAAGCACGTATTCGCTCGAACTGGAAATGTATTTATCCGCAAGTGCACTTTTCAATCCTCTCTAGCTGCCGTTATGAGTAGTCCATTACAAGTTGAAGTGTACGCGTACTTGAAAGGTTTTGACCAAGATTTTAATGGAGTTGGATTCCAGAGTTTTCAAGGGTGCTCGAAAAGTCCCGATTTTTCAGACAGAGAGAGAGAGAGAGAGAGAGAGAGAGAGAGAGTGTACGGATATATACGAAAGAATTTGATGATGACGGCTTGTGCACAATAGATTGGATTCTCTTCACGAAAGAGCTTCCGATGGATTTTTTGTCAAGCAGTCATTGAGCCGTTGCTTTCAATTTGTTTCGCAATCGCTTGATATTCCCGGCAATGAACCTGTCAGAGAGAAGCCGAACGTGTTTTGTGGAATGCCGTCGCGGCAATTTATTTAGCGCCACTTCATTGTTATCGACACTCGCGCACTGCGCCTCAGGCCGTTCGTTAGCTTACACGTCAGATGGGCTTTGTGCACAATTCCGTTGCGGCGAATGGTTATATAACTTTTCAGCCTTTTCACTCGACCAAAAGACAGAAGGAGAGAGAGGGTGTAAATTTGTTAACCTTCTCGAATGCGAAATTCTACATAGACTGAGAGATGATAAATGTTAAAGAATTTCAAAAATTGACATAATTATCGCGATAGACGTTAAACGTGAAAATTCGTTGTAACGCGCTTTGCCTTTCAACGAGATATTGCATTACAATTACTATTCATGAACAATAATTCGCTCATTTCTTTGTCGTGCGAGTATGAAATTATACCTGTTCCGAAATTTCGACTAATTTGAGAAATTTGATTTGTTCGCCTACAACTCATTTTCGAGAAAATTGACAAATTGGATTTTCGTTTTTCTGAACATATTCCTTGTCTTCTCAGCAGGTCAATTACGCAGCTTTGAGAGCGCCAGTAAATCTCAACGTGATACCCTTGAACCTGTCCGCTCGCAAATTTACCGTAAATTCGTGTCGCTCTTCCCCCTTACAACTAAGATACAGACCAACAGCAGCAACCAATTGCACGCGAATATTTCGTCGTTTTATTTCCAGGATCGGAGGTACTTCTTATGCAAATTTATCAAGGGTTTCGCTCTTGAAATACTATCAAAAGTTCTCTCGCTGCGTGAATTATTGCAATGGCTTTTGACTCTTCTTTTTTTTTTTCTTCAATGTTTGTGAATGCGACGATATCAATTTTTTTTTATTTCAAGATGCGATCGGAGAAAGAATGGTCGTTGGTTCTTTATAGCTCTAACAGTGCGAGATTCTTAATTAAAAGGAGATTGCTTTTTCTTGTGTTTTTACTCCTCAGCGATTTTAATTACGAAGAGCATGAGGCACTATTGCGAGAAGGGGTTTTGTCCTTAATTCACTGAAATAGCTTACTTTCTTTCGATCAAACTTTTATTTTTGTTAAGAAAGGAGTATTCGCTTTATATTCTTTTTGAATATTCAGCTGCTAATGGTTATTGAATACCTACTCCTGAAGATATCCATGTTGCTTTATAGTATCGAAAGATAAATAAGTTAGACGGCAGTACTAAAATATTTGATTGCCATTAGTCGATATTATTTCGACAAGACAATTAATATAGCGCTGACGAGAGGGATTCCGATTGTTTTGCTTAGGTACGGCGAGAAGCAGAGGCGGAACGACAGCTCGGAGCTGGGTGGCATCCAGCTGCTGTCGGCGACGGCATACCAACTGAAGAAGCCCTACCAGCAGCTGCTCATACCCATCACCGTGTGGATCGGCATGGAGCAGGCCTTCATCGGCGCCGAGTTTACGCAGGTAACGACTTGGAGCGCGGAGGCGTCGTCGGCCGCTCGAAACAATTATTAATACCCCTTGGAATGCGCGTCGGCCCTCGAAATTAACCAGAACTCCGCCGGATACTCAAAATTCGTAGTAAACAGCACGCGCAGGCTCCCCATTGATACGTGATATCCGTGATAATACGCAGATTGAAATATCGCGCCTTCGATTAATATTCATGGGCTCGGGCACTGTCGGCGAAATTAGCATTGAAAGCTCGCCTTTGGGTACCGGCCGCGCCAAAAATTATTGTATCGGGTGGGCGAATGCAAGCGCGATCGCCGTTCAAAGTATGCCCGCAGTGCCGAGGATTCGCATTTGAAATGTAAATTAATCCGACGGGCAAAGGCTTTCCATGGTGCTCGATAAGAGACGTTCTTTGGCGCGCTCATTTGCCGATTCGCCCTCTTTCCATTCTGCTCGTCGCACTTATCTCTCGAGCGTGCTGCGTTTTTACTCCCCGAGCGCAAATGATAAATGTAAATCATAATCGTCGTTGCGAAACGAGAAACAGCCCGTTCAATCGCAGAAACAATACCACCGGCGGAATATTAGGGAGAAAAAAAAGAGTAGCATCCTTCCAGCGGCATATGGTCATTTTCTCTTTCTCCCCGCTCGCAGTAGTCCATCGGCATATCTTCTGGAAAACGAAGAATCAAGCATCCAGGTGATTACCTGGAGATTCCCAGCAGTGATTGAAAAGCTCGACTTAATTGCGTTCTTCGAGCTTTTTCTCTCTCTCTCTCTCTCTCTCTCTCTCTCTCTCTCTCTCTCTCTCTCTCTCTCTCTCTCTCTCTCTCTTTCTTTATCTCTGCCGGTGTCTATTGTTCAGCTTCCGTAATGAAGATTTTCTTTTGTCTAATGAAGTCGCCGTTGATTTCGCGTTAGCGCTAAACTTTAATTGAAGCGCTGCATCTTGATTCGAACAAATTAACTTTGCAACTTCGCGTGCGAGAATTAGCAGTTCCATTAGACTTGTTAGTTTGTTATTCCCTCTCCTTAAGTGGCATCCATTTACATTTAAAACTGTTCTCGTGCACAAATCCAAATGATACGTGAATTCCCATCGCTAGGCGTTTCGTATTGACGATTAAATCTCGCGATTATCTATGGGAAGGACAGTTATTAGACCTCGTCGGGTGATTCCAAGTCGCGCGTACAACCAATCTTTTCGAATATATCTATGTTTATTCATAGCAAGGCATGTCATACGTACGCGGAAGAACTTTACAAATCTTTTTTCCTTTTTTTTTCTCTTGCGGCATCCGACTACACGTACGCGATTGCTGTCATTGCCGTTCGGCTTCCGTTCCTAACGCACGCTGGTTCGAAATAGTCGGACGATTGAACTTCCTGATGTTTTTGACGTCATTATGCCACGCGCACATAATTTTTTCTTGCCTTTATTAGATTCTCGCGAGCTATTAGACAACCGACGAGCATATGGCTACGAGCGCTTGTAATAATTAAATGTCGTCTTTTGGAATGGCTCAATATGAATTTATTACTGCGTGATTTCGAAATCTATCAAGTCAGAGATTTCCCCAACAAATCTCGTTGCATTCGAGAAGGCTTCAAATTTGGATGACAACTTGAAAAACGTCCGCTCGATAACGATCCACTTGAAGCCTGCCGCCACTAGATTCGATAACAATCATAATAAACAGAGCGAATGCGGGGCACACCCTCAACAATTCATTCCGATCACGAAACACTTTTACTTTCGTCGAACTCGTCTCAAGCAGAGAAATTTGTTCTTCGAGTAAAGTGTCCTTTTCTTGGATGTATCGAGAGTGAAGGCGCATCCGCTTGGATGGATAGGGTCGTAAAAACGAATCGCACGTACGGTTTCGAGCCGAGGAATTTCGGGACATCGTCACGTGCTTTGCCCTCTCGCAGAGAGCTTTCATTCAACTCCTTTGCCCCTCAAGAGCTTTTGTACGCTTCTTCTATCTTTATTAAAAATTTATGCTTACGTGAGCTTTCGCGGAATTGAGGCACTCGCCGTTATTTTCGAGAAATAACTTTAAAAAGAAAAAAAAACAAGCGATAGATGTTTAGTTCCGATCTCGCGTTGTTAAAGTTGCGCGTACTTTTGGAAAAGTGGTACTGGAGAGCTAAAGTTGCCGATGTATGGGGTTGATAAGAGTCGCGGTGTAGGCGCTCTTTTGTTCTCGCTCGGAAATGAAATCACAATAGCTTTCGAGTTAAAGTGAAACGAGGCTCCACCATTGCTGGAGATAATTACGCGACGGATTGTTAATCTCGATGACTTCCGACTGCGACGAGTATCTAAAAAGATTCTTCTCGTAATTACTTTCGATGTTTCGACGATACCCTCGCGCGATCACGTTCTGCAAAGGTTTAAACAAGTCAAAGTTTCGCGGAAAAACCCGTTGCGACGGTGATGAGCTGTCGTCCTCCGTGGATCGAATAAACGTATTTAAAGCATCGGATAAATTTCAAATAATACTTTTTTAACAAGCATCCATGACAGTCGGTAATCATAGTAATCTTTGATGATAACTCCTGAGAAACTTGCTGATTTTTTTCTCGAGAAACGACGAAGAAGCCCTGCACGTGCGCCAACGAATTATGTTATTGGGTACGTGATCGGAAAAAAATATGATGGATTGGAACCGCTTGCCATTGTTTACATGTAATGCCCTACTTGAAAGAGAACATTCGACTGTCGAGGAAAATGCCTTCAATTGCACAAAATAAGTTAGAAACGTTGTCGATACATCTTTAATATTAAACTATAAGGTAAATAAATTTTCGCGTCATTATAAATACGAACTGAATTGCTTTCGACGCCACAGCTACTTCGATATCAGCAAAAACTTGAAAATTTAACGAACCATCGATTCTCCAAACGTTGAACTCAAAACGAATTCCCGACAACATTTCAAGGTGAAAAACAGCGAGGAAGCACACACTTTGCTGTATCGCGTGCGAAACGCCTTCATCGATAGCGTCGGGGCGTCTCCTCTCATTTGAAAAAGTGCAGCCGTTCGCGCGAGCCAAAACTATATCCTAGCGAGTCATCGCTTGGGAGCGCCCGTCGTCGCTCTTAGCTTCCGAACCGATTGTTGTTGCTTCGCCTCTCTTTCGATGGTGGCTTGTCGCGATACCGGCGCACCTCGACACACCACGATTTATCGCTCGTTCTTGCACGCCTCGCAGTCTCTAGCCTCGTGGCTTTTTCGATCGCGCCCGCGACGTTCGTTTGCGAACGAACGGACGACCGTCCGCGGAAAACGACGAGTCGAAGCATCCTCGAAACATAAAAGCTCCGAAAGTCGATCCCGTTGATTGATCCGGCTCTCTCGTTTGCGAAGACGTGCACTTAGCTCTGGAAATTGAGCGCGTCTGCGAGAACGCGTGCTCCGGCGACGACGGGAACAGATCGTTTTCCATCGTTCGCGAGGAAACCGAAGACTCCCACGCGGCGAGTGCAGCACCGCGTGTATCGATCGTATAACTTTTCTGCGGTCGACTCGACGCGTCAAAGTGAATCTCTATTGCTCGACTGACGAATGGATATTCTATAAGCACGGAATTTCGGATACTTGTGCTCGATTCCATTTTTTTTTCTTCCCGCGCGACTCAAGGGATTTTCCGTCCGACAAGAGCGATGAAATTTCGTCGTAAGCAATCGGGACGTGGGATTACGGGAAGATGAAATTCCGATAGTTCGCGGAGATAAAAATGCGAGTGATGAACTGGAAGGCAAAAGAAGAAACCTGGAGCGAGTTACGTAAAGAGCTCGGTTCGGCGCTCACGCATTCAATCAATTAACAGTCGCCAGTCGATACCTCGTCTATTTCTGATTCCTCGATTCCCGTCTGTTGTTGCTGCGCACGGGTGCGCTCGACCGAGTACGGGATCCGTTCCGAGCGGGTAAAAAACGCGTTCGCGGGGAAGACGACGGTGTCTTCGGGACAGAAACTCGAATGTCAGCCGGGCAAGAAACTTTAATGCCGGCTGCTTCGAGAAACGGATTTTCCTGCCGTTAAAACTAATAAAATCGCAGGAGAATAAAAAGACGTCGGCGCCGGAATGCGCCTGCAATTTTAGAAAGTGTAAATGGGCGTCAATGTGGAGCAGAGCACATCGACAGCGACGCCGATGATCGCTAATTGTAAGGTACGGAAATAGACGGATTTTCCAGGCGCCAGTCTAATCATTACACGCGACGCGTGCGCGTGCGAGAGAGAGCCGGCGTAATGACATGGAGTCGCTCGCTTTTCCAGGCTAATAATTTCTATTTATAGATTTTGCCATTTTTTTTTTCATTTACCGCCGCTCCGAAGATAACTGTTATTTTAAGAAAGCTGGTTTCCGTGGCGCCGCGAGCGCATCCTCCTTTGCTTGCTATTCTCGTGCAACTGAACTACTTAAAAATTACGTTTATGACGCTCAGACCGATGAGGCAGAGGCTATCTTTAGACTCGCGCACGCTTTCAAAGTTACAGGCTTCGCCCATGGCTTTTTGCCGTTCGATGGATTGACATTCCTTCGTATTTTTCTTTTCTTCCATGAAATTATTGTTTCTGGTGGATCATTTATCGAACGATCATTATTTTTACATAAACTGAATTCAAATAAAAAAAAAAAGAGAGAGAGAGAGGGAGAAATGGTAAAAATGAAAATTCAAAGTCCTGAAATGGAATTTTCAAAAGCGACATAATAGTCTGTACGCAGATGAGCATAAATATCACACGCGAGTCAAGGAACGACCTGCACGCGTTTATTTTTTATTTCGGTTTCTCTCTCTCTCTCTCTCTCTCTTTCTCACTCTCCGCGACCGGTTCTACATAACACTATACGCGAAAGAAGAAAAAAGCGTCGCCAGATGGATGATCGCAGTCGCGTGGATAAAAAAGTGGTCGAGAGTTCACTGGCTTCGCACACTCGCAGCGAAGAAACGAAAGAAGCAAGGAGGAAAAATGTTCGAGTTTCGCGCAACGCAGGAGTTTGCTTTGTAAAAAAAAAAAAAAAAAATCGTTGCGAGCGATCAGATATGGACTTTAGCTTTTCAGCCGGTGATCCAGACGCGTTTGCGCAACGAGTAATAAACTTGCAGGATACCGAAATCCGCGGTGAATTACTGAAACGGATTTAATGTACCGAATACTGCCACTTCGTTTCTCGTTTTTATGACTGGCTTGTATTTCATAGGGGATCGGACGAAGGGGAATTTTTCTATTGGTGTGTTGCTGTAATAACGAAAAACGAATCCTCTATTTTGTTCTTTTCCGGCGCTACCGCCGAAAAAAAAGCAAAATTGTCACAAACGAGGCGTTTTACCCCTTTGAGAAAAAGTAGGTGGTACAGGGCCGCGTGCATGCGCGACGTATATCGCGACGAGGGACAAAATAATAAAAGCCAACGGAACAAAAGGGTCGGTCGACGGGATAATTGGCCGGCGGGCGAATTTTGACCGTAGCCCTTTGCGCATGCAAAGCAGCGCGCGTGCTTTGCCTCTTTCCCCGAGTGCGAATGAGTCTCCTAGTTATTTCAATTTTTTTTCTTTCTTGCGTGTAATTATTGTCGCGCGATTCGCAGCTTATTCTAACTTGTGACACGGGGTCAAGTCCGCGCGACCCTTAGACCGTCGTCCTCGCTGATATTCTCGTTTTGAGACTGGCTTCGATTGGTGAATAACCCGATCGAGAGACGTTGAGCGGCGCGCGAGCGGGCGGCTAATTAGCTCGTTCCGACATCGAGTGACAAGTGCCCCGTTTCGCGCGAGGCCAGCGTCGCGTCGGGGAGGGTTTTATTCATCCGTCGCGTCGGTATATATATATATATATATATATATATATATATATATATTTTTTTTTGCCTTTTCATTCGTGCGCCAGCCCGGGCGAGCGAGATTCGTTCGCTGCAAAACCGATCGACTCTCCGCCGGCAAGCGGACGTGGCGGAAACGCTACTCGAGCGGAGACAATAATAAAGTCATTCCTTAACGAAGCTCTCTAGATAGGACGGCCTTGCCGACGCTAATTGCCGTACTCGCGCAACGTTCTTTTACACTTTTCCAATTGGCGAGGGCTTTAGAAAGCGGCGGAGTGCGCGCGCCTGTTTTGTACGCGGTGCGTCCTGTCGGGATGCGCGCTCGGCTAATTGAACGGCTTGTTCGCTCGTAGACGTTAGAGGCAAGGTCCCGACGACAATTAAATGTCAAAATTAGAGGATTATCGCTCGCTGATCGCGCGCGCGCACGGTTTGCCGGCTGCGTCGTGCCGTTACGTAAAAGGCCAAACCGATGAGCTCGCGACATTGATCTCGTTGGGCGCGCGACGCGTTATTAACCTACAAAGTTTGCCGGCGCGACTCCTCCCGCCTCACCCCATTCACATCGCTGTTCCCGTCTTTCGACCACGCCGTCCTCCCCGCGCGAATGCCCGAAACTTTCTACTTCGAAGCGAAGCGTTCACAACTTCCTCGGTCGTCCTGGCTGCCGCATTTGTGCTTTTCTCTTCCCGGACGCGCACCGCGCGCAATTTAACTTTTTTCGATCCGAGCGCGCAGGCGTTTTCGCCGCTGCGAGGAGAAGAGGTGCGACTTGATTACTCGTCGCTTTCTAATCGACGGCAGATTTTGTTTGGCCGCGACACGCGCGGAACTCGTTTGCCGAACACTCGGCCCGGCCACGCGAACTTTCAAATCGAACGACGCGTCGTTACGCTCGTCTCCTGAAAATTGAATGACTGCTGGTGGGATTGACCTTTTCTTTCCGTATATTCACCCGCGCGATATTAACGCTCGAGTAGATGTCGGCAGTAGAGAGGGGCACATCACCGAGCATTTTCCCGTGCTGTTTTCTCCGCGCTTGAGTAATTGGTTTTCGCGAATGGCCCCCAGATGGACGCGAGGTTCGCTTGCTCCTATCTAGCTCGTCCGCTCACGAGCTGTTCGACGCGAAGTGCAGACGGTCTTCGCGAAAGGAAAATCCTCCTCTCCGCCGAGCGGCATTTTCTAGTTGTTCGTTCATCGAGCGGCGCATTCGGGAGGTCGTGCGCGAGATTAGCGAGGCATCATTGGCGTACGCACCGCCGTTACGCCAATAACGCCGATGGAGTTTCCGCACACGCGCGCGCGCGGTTATGAAATTTGCCGAGACCGCCGAGTGTTCCGAAAGCCGCAAGCGTGGTTGCATTTAATTGCTTTTCCCGAGCGGCTAACTACTTTCGTTGCGACGAGAGGATCCGGGCGATGATTCATCTTTGCTTACGCGCGATCAGAAAACGAATAGCGTAATTGGGAACGTTACATTCGCGAGCTCTCGTGCGCCTCCCCCCGAGCCCTCCCGCCGCCCCCAAAATCCCATTTCCTCGGTGATCTTCCTGCGCGCAATAAACTTTACTACGCCCGCGGCATGAAATCTGTCGGTCCCGTCTGAAAAATATAACGAAACTACACCCGACGAGAGAAGTAACAAATGAAAAATTCCTTTTGGCCTTTCACTGGATTACGTCGTTGCGAGCGAATCGGACGTACGAAAAACCGCTGAGCGTGCGTATCGTCCAATTACGGCGCGGCGCTCGCTTGTTTCCACAGGCGAGCTTTGATCCTCGTACTGCTACAGCATCCCTCGACGTAACTTTCCGCGCGGTATTAATCAAGCGTAAAATGCAGCCTTCCTCTAACGAATGTCTGGCGTGCCCTTCTGCAGGCGTACATCTCGTGTGCGTTGGGGGTGCACAGGGTCGGCTACGTGATGATCTGCTTCGGCGTAGTGAACGCCGGCTGCTCGCTGCTGTTTGGCTCGGTGATGAAGTTCGTCGGCAGGCAACCGCTGATGGCACTCGGCACTGTCGTCCACACGTCCCTCATCGGTGTACTATTGATGTGGCACCCGCATCCCGACAACTCTTACATGTTCTACACTGTCTCCGGGCTCTGGGGTGTCGGCGACGCTGTCTGGCAGACTCAGGTCAACGGTAAGTACTTTGCCTCTTTTTATTCCGTTTGGATGCTGCATGTGCAACGTTATTTCGAAATATCAAATATCGCGTCGAGCTTCGCCGGTGGAATGCCAAGTAAAGTAAGAAAAAATGCGCCACGAATTTCCCTTTGTGCGTTTCGACTGCTACCGTCGGAGCGCGCCGTCCGTGAATTTCCCTTTGTGCGTTTCGACTCCTACCGTCGGAGCGCGCCGTCCGTCAAATCGCCAATCAAGGAAAACTGAAATCGGAATTTCACGGATTAATTAATTTATTTTACGTTGTCCTCTTTTGGAAACGCGATGCCCGAAAGAGATTTTTAATTGCCATTGTCAAAGGGGCTGGGCTCTCCGTGTAAAACCTCGAACGAAATATCATGCAACGAAGTAAATCCGCGCAATTAATTTCTCGGCGCAAGCGGCTGCGTATTGGATGCTCGCGGTAAAAGAGTGAAAGCAAAATGCAAAACCAGACGGAGATACACCCTGATAGCCGCGCCGCGCCGAGACGTCGGCAAGATTTTCACGTGCAGCGCGCGTCTGCTATACTCGCATCGAGGTCGGCATTTACGCACGTTAATTTTTCGCGACGCTCGGCGCCGCTGTTGGAGACCCATTTCGCAAGCCGGATTTCTTTTTGTGTCTGCCGCGGTGGACACAGGAATTTTCGACTGAAATGGTGAACAAAAACGTTGTTAAGTGAAGAGTTTCGGAGAATGCATTTTCTCTTTTTTTGCGGAGTTTTGACTGACGATACGCTCCAAATTATTTTAAAGTAAAGAATACTTTTTAATACTTTTGAGGTAATCATACTTTATAATGATTGATTTCAACTGAAGTTACTGTACTATCTTCCCTATTTATCTTGTTAACCCTTAAAAGGGCCTTACTCGTATAACATTTTAGCTTCTGCGAGAAACTGAGGAAGAAAAATATATACAAATAACTCTTCTGGTAACATTAATTGCCACGCCTTTTCCTTGAAAGAGCTCCATTCAAACTTCATCGCGTAACATTCAAATGCAAATATTCTTCTCCTGATACGCTTAGTGTTCTGTTTGAAAAAATAGGACTAATTTCTTAGCAACACGACGAAACTTTATATTAATGAGCCATTTAAAATAGAAAAGAAACTTACATTTGAACCCGTCTAAGTCGATTTGACTTTCACCTACCTTCACTAAGGATGAAAAATCTCTTGAAAATCCCCTTGTGTTAGCATTCATTCCTGGACAAAGGTATTCGCAAAAGTGCAGCTCAGAGTTGCATCCGACCGGCTTAGAAAAAAAGCTGTACTCGAGTAGAATTCCAAAGAGTAACTACAATGAAACTCAAGCTAAATACTTGATAAAGATAGCCTACTCCCTGAGAGCTGTAAACATTGATTCGCTGTGCCGTCAAAGAGGATTCAGCAAGCTGACGCGTGGAAAAAACTGACGGTGTAGTTTCAACGCAACACTGATTATAGTAACGAAAGATGCCTTTTTTCAAAAGAAAATCCGTCACATGTTTTTTGCCCGTTTGCTTGGCATATTTCTTTCTGTTACCCTTTGACACTCAACGTGAAACTTACGGTACTTTTGGAAGCTTGATTTTTAATTAAAAAAAAGTCCGTTTTAATGTTTCGAAACTCTTTTCTTTCTTCGTTTTACGTTTTAATTAACGACTTTGAAAGTCTCCTGTTTCCTCCGCGATGCAAGTTTTTAATTTCCGTCGGCCGCGTATTTTTCCAGTTATGCAATTTTCTGGAGGTTTAAAAATTAAATGGGCGAAAATTCGACGTAACAATGCGTGCAAAATTCGTTGGCGCGAACTCGAAAGCGCGTTACAAATGATTAATACATTGGATTTTGTCGAATAAAAGCCCATCAGGCGCACAACAATAAACGATTCCCGTGTGGCGGAATGAAACCGAAATACTGCACCTGCAGTCGTGCCAACTCTCGCAGCATGACAGTGCGAGAGAAATAATGAAGAAAAAGTCAATATCACGCTGACATTCCATGAAACGTAACTGTATAACTGGCACGCCTTAGCCGGTTTTGCACGTGCGCCGCCCCCGCCACGGATCGAATATTTCGAGAGAGCGAGAGATTATAAGCGATATTTGATCAAACCTCACTTTTTCGAGAGGTTATTACAATTTTCGCGTAGAATCACTGAGAAAGTCTTTGGCTTTCGTTTGTTCTGGCATAAATTGCACAGTAAAATTCAAGTTGCTAATTTCATTGTACGCGTAAAATTTCTAGGACAATCTTGAATGTTCCTTACGCGTATACATGCTTGACGAGCGAGAGGCAATATTTGCTATATTGACACGCGACATGTGCGCGGTGATACTGCGGAAAATAAGCTTGACCTACAATAACATATTTTTAAAAAAGTAATGGATATACCAATAGACTTTTAATGATCGAGAACTACTTTTGTTTATTATTATCTATTATTTTCTAACCGGAAAAAGTTTCTTTTGAAGAATGGATGAGATTGTGTATTCGATTAGTTTGTCGTTTACAAATTGAATAAGTTATAGTGCTTAAAAGAAAGAAAGTAATCGTGGCAATTTGCAGGACTGTACGGCACGCTGTTCCGTCGTAACAAGGAAGCAGCCTTCTCTAACTATCGCCTATGGGAGTCGGCTGGATTCGTAGTGGCCTACGCGTACAGTACTCATCTGTGCGCCAGAATGAAGCTGTACGTGATGCTGGTAGTGCTGATAGTCGGCACGATCGGCTACATTGTCGTGGAATTGCTGCACAGACGCAAGCAGAAGCGACTCAAAGCGCTGGCCGAAGATCCAAAGGCAGCGCAAGCGGCAGCCGAGGCGAACCAACCGGAAGAAACGGACGACGAGAAAGACGACATCGACGACGACATTATCATTACGCACCTGTGAGGAGGTGGCTTTCCCTTACGTGTTTGTTTGATTTGTCCTACTTTTTCTTGTACATAAATCCATCGCCTGTCGCGCGACTAGTTATCACTTTTAAACTTTGTCTTCGATTGATGGATTGATTGGGCCTGCACCGGAGGCTGTGAGAGTTGTTATACCGAAAGCATTGTTGATTTTTATTGCGAGCGAGTCGACGAAAGGGAGAAGAAGCAGTGCGTGCTTGAGCGCGGATTTTTAACGGCCGGACGATCTGTAGTTTATTTGATAATATATATAGCAATTGTACCTCGACCGAGAGAATATTTTTCCCCGAACACGCGAGGATGACAAGTATATATATATTTTAGAATTGAATCCGAGTTTCATCTTGACATATACTCGGCACGTTTTATAAGTAGACCATATAATATTACGCAAAAAAAAACAAAACAATGAAGTAACAAATAAAGTAGCTAGCACAAGTGTGATCTCACGTGGAAAAGTGAGCCTTGTCCATGATAAACAATCTCATCAACCTTTTATATACATTACATTTCAATTTTTCGAGTGAATATCGTCATTTATACACTATTATTTTTTTTTGTTCGTTTATTTGTGTTTTTGTCGCGCGCGCATCTTTGTACAGTACATCTTAAATATATAAATAGGCCGCCATCCCGGCTCTGATCTGTGCGCTTCACTATTCGAAGTTTAGATAGCATTCTCTTGCATTACATGCATATTTCTTATTTTGTTTCTTTTTCTTCCTCTCTTTTTTTCTTTGCATACGCGGTCGTATTATTAACTTCTAGTATTACATGCCTCTCGATAATTTTCTTCAGGCAATCAATAAGATTTGTCGCGATTGCGGACCATTATAGAAAAAAATGTACGTTGAGAGAGAGAGAGAGAGAGAGAGAGAGAGAGAGAGAGAGTGTATATGAGAGAGAGAGAGAGAGATTGTTTGACTATTTTTACTATTATACCACTACTATTGTATTCCTTAATTGGTAGTCGTACTCTGTTGCCTGTATTTTTTTGCCTCCGTTTGCGTTCTACCGAGAGATCTAAAATAGACCTATGCGATTTCATTGTTAATTATTTTAGTCGCGAAGTATTGTTATTATTATTATTATTATTATTATTATTATTATTATTGATTATTGATTATTGTAACTATATCATATTTTCGACACCGTAATGTTATCTTAGAGCTGATTAAAGCGAGTATGATTTTATTAAAAGTGAACACAACGAAAAATTCGGCTGACATTCATTAATACGCCCTAAAACGACATGAATAATTCAACAATTGGTATTGCTTTTTTTTATTTTTATTAAAAAATATTTATAATTGTACAATTTATAGATCTATTATCTTTCCGATACATTCTTCAATTCAACCATATCAAATTAACAGTTGAGTTTTTTTGCTTGCAACTAAATTTTGAATACAACTAAATATATGTATATTTTTATCACTTTTTGAAAAATGTATGAAAATATTGTCTTGGCTTTGAAAAATCTATATTTAGGATTAAAGATACACAGCTAAGTGGTTTACATCTATCACACATTTACTTAAAGAAAACCTTTTGTCGACTTGAATTTATTTGGTATATGTTTCCTAACAGATTAATGAATCGAGTGCAAAAGTTATATGTGAAGTTTCTTTTTTTTTATTTCCAAAGCATATTCTGTCAACATTACAAAAAGACAATAAGTAAATTATTTTACTAAACAGAGAATTTGACATATTATCATCAGAGTACTCCAGTAAGTATTCTATCTTGATATAATTAGGAGGTACAACTATTTTTATTGGGTTCGATTATGTTTTCATTATTTTATGTTTCTTTAGTCTAGTGTTGGTAATGGTTTTGTAGTCTTGTGTAGTATTTTGCGAAGAAAGTTTGAATTTCTTCTTTCACTGTTGCAATCTGTAAATCATTTCTAATAATTTCGTTTGAAACGAACCACGGCGCGTATGAAATGCTGCGAAGGACTTTCGATTGAAATCTTTCTAGAATTTCGATGTTCAAAGTCGAAGCGGCTCCCTATAGTTGGATGCCGTAGGTCCAGACTGGCTTGAGTACTGTTTTGTATAGCAGAAGTTTATTTTCAATTGTTAACTTCGATTTTCCTCCAATAAGCCGGTACATTTTCTTCCATTTTAATCCTAATTGTTTCCTCTTGGTGAATATATGTTCTTTCCATGTCAGCCTTCTATTCAAATGTATGCCAAAGTATTTGACATGGTCTTTCTGCGGTATGTATTTGTCGTTCAATGAAATAGGAGGACACGTATCTTTACGGAGAGTAAACGTGGTGTGAACTGATTTACTCTCGTTTACTATTACTACTTATTATTCTCCACGAATTTAACCAATTTTGGAGATGGTTATTTATGCAATTTTGTTGCTTCTTGATGTGTTGGTAAAATTGCTGTATCGTCTGCATACGTTGCTGTCAAAATATTTGGAGACTCTGGTAAGTCCAATGTATATAGCAGGTTTAGCGTTGGGCCTAAAACACTACCCTGTGGTACTTCTACTTTTATTACTTGCCGTGTTGACACTTCTTTTTATTGATTTTCACTTGAAATGTTATGTCTTGAAGGTAAGATTATAGCAAATTACTGTAATATTTAGGAAAAAATCCTTTCAGTTTGTGTAGAGGCCTCTTGTGCCAGACTTTATCAAATGTCTGAGCGACGTCGAAAAATATGCCTATACAGTATTGTTTATTTTCTATGGATTTTCTCGCTACTGATACTATTCTATTCACTTGTTCAATCGTGGAATGTTGACTTCTGAATTTAAATTGGTGGTCCGGGATAAGGTTTCTACCTATTATAATTGGATTTATTCTTGCTATTATGATTTTTGCATAGATTTTTGAGAGTACAGTCAATAGACTAATTGGTCTGTATGAGGTGACAAATTCATTTTTTTACCGGGTTTTGGTATTCAGATAATCTCTGCTACTTTCCATTGAGAAGGAAACTAGCAAAGACGGAAGCATGCATTAAATATTATTGTTATATATCAAATTGCTAATGTATATGTAAAGTTGAATTTTAAAAAAACAGTGCACACGACTATACTCAATATTTGCACAATTTCAGTTTGCGACCACAGGCAACATACCAACAAATTCACCTTTTTCAAAGGGCTTGCACAAATGCTAAAATTGAGCTTGCGCAGTATTTATCTCCATCGGTTCAGTGTTTTCGCTAAGCGAATTACCATTCACCTGTTCCGTCGGAGTGTCCTGCTTGATCGACGATACCTGTACCTGCAGAAATACTTCGTTGGTTTTGTTCACGCCACGCCGCCTCTTTTTGTATTCTTCGTACGATATCAACTTCTTGGCGATAGGGCTTTTCGTGGCAGCAGCAACTATGCGTTGTTCTTTGAATTTAGACACGACATCGATCCTATGTAAGTTACGTTTGACAGTTTCCAACCATCCAATCCGAGGGCGCGTCCTATGCCTGATGGCCCTTGTTATCTTCTCGTTCGTTAGGTCAATCAATACTACCTCACGAGAGCGCCTCTTTTTCCCCGCGGGATGCTGCAAAAAAAAGCAAGTATTCTTATTCACTTTTCGATGTTGCCATTTCTAAGCAATTCATAAAGGGTTTTTAGGTAAAATGAATAGCCAATAACTTTTATCTGTTCGAATAGGCTTGAACTTTATTGTATATTTCGTGTGGATACTCACTGTCCACTCTATAAATTGATTGTATATAATTATATAATATTCATTAAATATCTTTATATATATTTTTTTTTATCCTCATTATTTTGTTTTCTTATTATTTTTTCCCTTGTCTGCAATTAGTTATTGTTTTCTAAATTTTTTTTTCTTTTTCTATAAAAATATCGATTGTCGGTGGTGTCATCAAGACACAGAAAAGCAACAAGATTCCGTCGTTTCATCGCTATATGCTGCGTTTCTTTCTGCGTTTGTCGGACGGAATGCAGTCAAAATCATGTTCGTAATCGGCATAACTGACAGCATCCAGAACACGTCTTGAGCTTCTCCTTGCTTTTATAACCGGCGGTGCCAATACATTGTTCTCGACTTCATCGTCACCGGTTGTAGGCCTCTTTTTCTTTTTCTGAGCAGGTTTTCTTCGACCAAAGCAACTGGGTACATTTTGATGAATCCTATTGTCCGCCTTGTTAGCACGGGCAGGTGAATCGTCGGCAGTGGTAATCTTAACAACAGCGCCAAGTTCTAGGGTCGGTGCGTGGTTCTCCGTCTAAACGAAGTCCATCATCCCCTGAGCCTTCATACGTTTCTTCAGCGGAAGTTTACTCGCGACGTCCTTGAACCTTGCGAACGCCATGTCCTTGTCTGCGTTCACCAGAGATGGATACAAGTATGGCCTGCAATATACACAGCTAACGTAAGGACAATCGACGCTCATCTGATGCGGACAGTGCGAAGTACAGACAGTCGGATACTCGATGTTTGGTTACATTTTCACTGCCGGGTTGATGTCATTATCTGACTCGGGAACACCAATTATCTCGTTGTGGTCATCGGTTTGATAAGTGTGGTTCAGTTTAATACTGTCAATGGAAGCCTCTCTGGCAATGTAGAACTTGCTCCCGGGTAACTTTTTCACAAGTATTATCTCGCCGTTGAATCTGATGTTATCATTGGCACTGGCTTTTGAGCTCGCTTGCTTCTTGTACGAGCAGTTGACTATGTTGTCTTGTTTCGCTGCTGGCATTAACTCGTAAGAGCAATCTTCGATTATCACCGTGAGTTTGCCTGTCATGTCATCGACGTGTCTCTCCGATTCCTGTAAATTTGTAGATGGTTTAAACTTGAGGTTGGTTTATTTGTAGTAGACAACAACTCCTTGAATTGATGTGGTACCTGCAAAATTGGGAAATCAAATACACTTTATTTAGATGCTAGCTTCATCGGTTGTATGCTTTTGTTAAACGAATTACCATTTACCTGCTTAGTCGGAGTATCTTGTTGAAATACTTCTTTGGATTCGTTCACGCTATGCCTCCTCTTCTTGTACTCTTCGTCAGATAACAGTTTCTCAGTGATAAAACTTTTCGTGGCAGCAGCTACTCAATGTTGTTCCTTGAATTTCAACGTGACATCGATCTTTGACGAGTTACGTTCGACGGTTTCCAACCACCCAATCCGAGGGTGCGTCCTATGCCTGATGTTCTCTGTTATCTTCTCGTTCATTTGCTCAATCAATACTACCTCACGAGAGCGCCCCTTTTTCCCCGCGGGATGCTGCAAATTAAGCAAGTATTCTTATTTACTTTTCGATATTGCCATTTCTAAGCAATTCATAAGGGTTTTTAGGTGAAATGAATAGCCAATGACTTTTATCTGTTCGAATAGGCTTGAACTTTATTGTATATTTCGTGTGGACACTCACTGTCCACTCTATAAATTGATTGTACATAATTATATAATATTCATTAAATATCTTTATATGTATATTTTTTTTATCCTCATTATTTTGTTTTCTTATTATTTTTTCCCTTGTCTGCAATTAGTTATTGTTTTCTAAATTTTGTTTTTCTTTTTCTATAAAAATATCGATCGTCGGTGGCGTCACCACCAAGACACAGTAACAAATATACTTCATGCGGCATACAAAATTTTTGTTTTTCATTTCGCTTTTTTAATAATGCTTCGCGCATTGAATAAATTGAGGTAGGTGACTATAAATAATATACAAAACAATGGAAATAGAAATTTTTAGTATAATATCATCGTATTTACAAATCATTTATGTACACTACTGTCATTATAATCTCTCGAATAGCAACAAATCTCTGTTGTTTGCTGCTTTTCTTTCCGCAGTCAGTTTCGTGTATGTAATCGGCATAACTGAATGCAATCAAACCACATCTTTAGCTTTGCCTCACTTTCTTGATAGGTATCTGATCGATCCTCTTGTCTATCTTAAACACGTGCGCCTGAATCATCAGCAGTGATATTTACGAAATTAGTACCAAGTTCGAGGATCGGTGCATGATTCTCCGTCTATGCAAAATCCATCATCCTCTGAACCTTCATACGTTTCTTCAGCGGAAGTTTTCTGGCGACATTCTTGAACCTCGTGAGTGCCGTATCCATATCTGCACACGTTTGATATGATGGTGATGGTTGAAAGTGTGACCTGCAATTAGTAGAGCAAACGCAGGTACGATCGGCGCTCAACTGTTGAATACAGCGCGGTGTACAAATAGTCGGATACTCGATGCTTGATTCCATTTTCACTGCCGGTTTGATGTCATTATCTAACTTGGGAACAGCAATTATCTCGTTATGGTCGTCGGTTTGATAATTGTGGTTCAGTTTACCACTGTCAATGGAAGCCTCTCTGACAATGTAGAACTTGCTCCCGGGTAACTTTTTCACAAGTATTATCTCGCCGTTGAAACTGATGTTATCATTGGCAATGGCTTTTGAGCTCGCTTGCTTCTTGTACGAGCAGTTGACTATGTTGTCTTGTTTCGCTGCTGGCATTAACTCGTAAGAGCAATCTTCGATGATCACCGTGAGTTCGCCTGTCATATCATCGACGTGTCTCTCCGATTCCTGTAATTTGTAGATGGTTTAAACTTGAGGTTGGATTTATTTGTAGTAGATAACAACTGCTTGAATTGATGTGATACCTGCAAAATTGGAAAATCAAATATACTTTATTTAGATGCTTGCTTCATCGGTCGTACGCTTTTGCTATACGAATTACTATTTACCTGCTTCGTCGGAGTATCTTGTTGAAATACTTCTTTGGCTTCGTTCACGCTATGCCTCCTCTTCTTGTACTCTTCGTCAGATAACAGTTTCTCAGTGATAGAACTTTTCGTGGCAGCAGCTACTCGATGTTGTTCCTTGAATTTCAACGTGACATCGATCTTTGACGAGGTACGTTTGAGGGTTTCCAACCACCCAATCCGAGGGCGCGTCCTATGCCTGATGTTCTCTGTTATCAGCTCGTTCGTCAGGTCGATCAATACTTCGCGAGAGCGCCTCTTTCTCCCCACGAGATGCTGGAAAAAAGCAAATATTCTTATTTACTTTTGGATCTTGCCATTTCTGAGCATTTCGTATGGTTTTTAGGTGAAATGAATAGCCAATAATATTTATCTGTTCGAACAGGCTTGGAGTTTATTGTATATTTCGCATGGACAGTCATGCCCACTCTATAAATAGATTGTACATAATTATATAATGTTCGTTAAATATCTTCATACGTTTCTAGTCTTTTTTTCTTCTTCCTCCTCATTATTTTGTTTTCTTATTATTTTTTCCCTTTTTTGCTATTGGTTACTTTTTTTTACATTTTCTTTTCATTTTTTAATAAAAATATCGATCGTCGGTGGCGTCACTGTACAGTAACAAATGTGCTTCGCGCGAAATACATTTTTCTTCTTTTGCTCTCGCTTTTTTATTTTATTTACAAGACGAATAAAAACAAGCTCACGAAAATGATTGACGGTAGAATATAATTTCGCGAAAAAATTAATTCCGCGCGTTTGCACATTTTTCTCACCATTTTTCTACTTGTGTTTAAGCGTCTTCGGAAAGAGAGATAGAGAGATCAAGAGAAAAATTTAGGTGTTCGGACACCTTTGCGTTACTATATACTCGGAATAAACAGACTTTGTTATCAGTCTAAAAACGACAACTAATAATGCCAATTCACTATTTCATGCACGTTAATCAATCCAACACTGTTCTAACAAATTTTTCAACAATTTGGAAGGCCACAATAGTGCGAGTGACGCCATTTGAAAGAAATCAATAAAAAAACTCTTTTTTTGACAAATACCGATACGTACATTATAATTATACCATACCTCATTGTCGCTTAATTTATTGATTTTTTTCTTTAAGAAGGCCTTTTTTCACTTCGCAAAATGGCCATACAGATTACAACAGGCTTCCATAGGCATCCGATGTGTCTTTTGTTTGTAAACTCTACCTTATCGTAATTTCATTTATTTCTCTTATAGTTTTACGAGCGTAAACGTATCGCTTTCACTTGTCATTTTTTTTGTACAATTTTAATGAACCTGGTGACGACAATGCAATGAACAATCAATTCATGTCGAGACCGTTATATTTTTGTACGTCCATTGCGATTAGGAAAAACGCCACGTCTACGGAGCTTAAAACATCATTTTTGTTCTCTCTATAGGATTGCGACGATCACCACGGTTCAAATATACATAACACATTTGGTTGAAACATCAAATAAGAGACTCTTTTTCTTCATAAACCAAGCAACAGTCAATCGGTTATTTATCTTTACTTCATTTAAGTATAAAAATTTGGAATATTTTCACAATACTTAAAAACTATCGAGTTCCACAACACAGTTGTCAAAAGAATTAATTTACAAGTATTCACACGAAATTACACTAAAACAAGGTAAAAAACATTTAATTAATGTACAACGCATTTTGCGACAACTGAAAAAAATCATACAGTCTTTATTTAATGTATAATTGCAAATCATAATTTAACGATGATCAGACTTTCTCATGAAAAAGGACTAAAATATCAGCATTACGTATACGCAAGAATGATTAGAGGCCTGACATTATAATAAAAATCATTTGACGGAAAGAGCAGGAACAACCATTACTTTTATCGCTTTCACGCTTTACTTTTATTTCGTTTGTCAAATAAAACCGCGGTATAGAATTATTCATTCTGTTACGTATCTTCATATGTATTAAATTGTTTTCTTAATCTCTGTACTGAATTTGCTCCGTACAATTATAACATTTAGCGCGTCCCTGATGCTGAATTACGTATTTTGGCATTATTTTTTTTATTTTTTTGACAGATCGAACTATCGAACAGCTGAAAACTAGTATTATTATAAGGTATTTCACTTCAACATCTTAATGGAACAATGGATAATGGTATTCAAGAAATCACAGAGAATTTATGTATGGAGATGGGAGATGGGATGCAAAGGTAAAAAGATGAGATTGGATCATAAGCTGAGGTAATGAAGTTTTAGTGGCATCTTCGACTACCATTGATACTTGTGTTACTCTTACGACTTATACTCTAAGTTTAAAACATTGAATATCTTGTCTTGTTATTAATTATCGTTCCTTTTAGCCTTTTACATTTTCTAACAACTAAGTATACTTCATTTCTAGTTATTTCAAAGAAAACCTTTTAAAAACAGAAGACATTTAACCTGGCTTATCACATTGAGTGTCGTACTAACCGACTGTGTATATTGGAGTTTCATTCGTTATACTTGGACATCCTGCCCTGTTGCTGCTGGTCTGGTTGGCACATATATAATAAATTATATAGTCTGGTAACATAAGTATTCTTTTGCGTGCTTGCATGTACTATTGATGGCTTTAAGGAATTTCTCAACTTTGTATGTATTTCACAAACTTTCAATTCTTCATACGTTGGAATATTTTGGTTTCTAGTTATAGGCATACATTTACTTGCGCGATAATTACCCAACGCATTATTTTGACTCTATTGACGTGAAAAGAATTGAGAGTTCTTTTGTATGCGCGCGCGTGTGTGTATGAATGGGAGAAAGGAAACAAACAGTATTCTGCATCGTATTTTCATCCTAGCGACTATAAACAATTTGACTTAGTTTTCCTAGCGTATATTTTAAATTTTATTTATTTACTTTTTTGATCGGAGTATCATCATACTTTGCATTTTTGTTTGCTTTTTTTAAAGACGCCTCTTTTTCTCGCAAATTCGTATAAAGTTATCATTACATACGCTGAATATCTGCGCATCAGCGCTAATTGAACACGTCTTGGACTGTCTCGGCGTTTGTATATTTCTCGCCGTTGACTAGTTTTACTCTTTACTCTTAAAACTTTGTCATTTTTTAATAATTAATATTACTATTATTATTACTCGTTCGGATATATTTTTTTTGATTCCACGCCGAACTAACGATCCATCGGGAATATAAGCTAGGCGTTACTATCGTGTTTTTTTAAATGCTTTGTCGATTCACTCTTCTCTCTATTATTTCTTTCTATTTGGCAATCGATTACGGCTATTATTTCATTATGGCAGGTATGTGTACTTATTCATCACTGTTTTCGGTGTTTTCGTGATGCACTGATATAATGGCTCAACCAAAAATGGGGAAAGAACTGAAGGTAATTATGCTTTTTTATGTACAAAAGAGAAAAGTTTCTGCAACAAATAAAGAAGAAAAAAAAATATTAGAATTCCATCGATAATTATGGAATGTCAGTTCCGTCATATTACACATGACGAGGAAGAAAGAGCGATTATAATTTTCAATGATTCTTAGACTCTTAGCTGGAAATTCTAAAAGCTCTGTCATAAAAGCATGAGAATTAAATTAAGTGAAGAGCACTTGAACAACATTCCGACCGCTCGAAACCAAGTCCCGAGAGGAAGAAAAAAAAGATGCTCGAAATCAACGCAATGACAACAGTGCAGAATCTACAAAAGAATACTTACTGCAACGCATATCTTCCGCTAAAAATGTAGTCAAAAATTGCTTTAGCAGCGTGCCAAATAATTTCATTCTCTCAAGAAAACGGTGCGACGAAGAAAATTCTTTTCCACCACTTTATTTCCTTAGTAGATTGTAATAAGCCATTTCGCACCATTTCATTTGCAAGTTATTTCCTGCTGGGAAATACAAAGCATCATTTTAGCGATATTCTCGAGAGCGGAAGACAGAGAAAAAGTATTCAGCTTCGTTTTCGATTTGTTCTTCAAGTATATAAGTTTCATGAATAAATTTAGGATATGATAGAACAGCTGAATATCATCGTAATAATATGATAAATTTATTTACCTGCATATCCTGTTTTTCAGCCAGCTCTAATTTGGCGTTGGCGTGACAACTGGAAAAGGGGAAAAACGAATACACGTGAATTCGATACTTGTGTTTAAAGAAAACAGTTTTCGCGTTACGCAGCATGGATAATCCAAACGATAACGGGGTTATTTTTAATTCGCTCAGAGTTCGTATTATGGAAATAGATTAGAAAATAGAATAAAAATTATTCTTGCGGCGAGATTGGTATTTAGTCATTTACCACTCGAGATAGATGCAATTTTTTATTTAAAAACAAAATGAACATTTATAACTTTGTAAGACTTGTATTGAAACTTGTAAGCAAAAAAAATGATATTTCGTAAGAAACGATTTCTTGGCCTAAAATAAAGTGTACGCATTAATTTAACATGCAGTAATCGACTTGGTTACCCGTCTAAAAAAGGAAATTCGCTCTACCGAAAAAATAACAAAAAACGCATCTTTCAGACTTTCATTCACAATAAAATGAATAAAAAATATTTTCATCACAATATAAAATCAAATTTACATTATCTCACCTTACAGCAGTTGCATAATTGCAAAAAACTTCACAGTTGACCGTCGCAGTCACTTCTCAATGATACCGCAATAATCATATAAATACATGAAACCATTCGAACTGTTCTTAAAATCACGCAAACTAACTTAACTTTAAAATTTTTTTTTAAAAAGCGCGCATCAAATAAAACGAGATAGTTGAATATAAATAATATACAAAACAATAGGCATAAAACTCTTCAGCGTTGCATCATCGTATTTACAAATCTTCTGTGTACATCATCGTCATCTCTTGAAAGGCAACAAGCCTCCGTCGTTTCATCGTGTGCTGCGTTTCTTTCTGCGTTTGCCGGACGGAATGCAGTCAGACTCATGTTCGTAATCGGCATAACTGACAGCAACCAGACCACGTCTTGAGCTTCTCCTCGCTTTTTTAACCGGTGGTGCCAATACATTGTTCTCGACTTCATCGTCACCGGTTGTGGGCCTCTTTTTCTTTTTCTGAGCAGGTTTTCTTCGAGCAAAGCAACTGGGTACATTTTGATGAATCCTATTGTCCGCCTTGTTAGCACGGGCGCGTGAATCGTCGGCAGTGGTAATCTCGACAACAGCGCCAAGTTCTAGGGTCGGTGCGTGGTTCTCCGTCTGAACGAAATCCATCATCCTCTGAGCCTTCATACGTTTCTTTAGCGGAAGTTTACTCGCGACGTCCTTGAACCTTGCGAACGCCATATCCTTGTCTGCGTTCACCAGAGATGGATACAAGTATGGCCTGCAATATGCACAGCTGACGTACGGACAATCGACGCTCATCTGATGCGGACAGTGCGAAGTACAGACAGTCGGATACTCGATATTTGGTTCCATCTTCAGTGCCGGCTTGATGTCCCCGGCTAACTCGGGCAAACCTATCATCTTGTCGTCGTCGTTGTAGTTGAGTCTACTAGTGTCAACGGCAGCCTTGTTGATGATGTAGAGATTGCTGTTGGGTGCCTTTTGCTTGAGTATCACCGCGTCGCCGTCGAGAATGACATAAGCATTGTCATTGGCCTCGAAGCTCGCTTGCTCTTCGGACACGTACGAGCAGTTGACGGTATTGTCATGCTTCATTGCCGGCGAAATCTCGTACGAGCAAACTTCAACTTGCAACGCGACTTTGTCCATCGTATCGTCGACGATGCTCTCCGTCTGCTGAAAGCTCGTATACGGTTTGACCTTGAGCTCGGGCTTCTTTGTAGTGGATACCAACTGCTGCGCCGAGACACTCGCCAGAAGAGTCAGGCCATCGATGCCATCGTAATACTGGCTACTGCTTCGGCTCACAATTGGCGTGGCTGCTGCTACGGGTTCCGTCGGCGGCGAAGCGTCGACCTGCTGCTGCGCTTCCTCTTGTACTTTTGGTATTTCGTTATCAGTCTTTGGCGTTACAACTGCCGCCGGCCTGCCGGTCTCTCGGATTACCGAGCAGCCGTTCGACAAGGCACTGACTTCTTCCGATTTGCTTTCCGACGACGGGCATGTCTCTTTTTCGGAAAAGGAACGGGAAGAACGACGAGGCTGCTCCTTTTCTTCATCAACTTCAGTGGTGACCATTGGTGTTAATCTTCCGGAAGATAACGTCGCTTCATTAATGATTTTCAAGCTAGCGATCTTCTTGTTGAAATTGCGTTTGGCCTCTTCCAACCAACTGAGTCTCGTGTGTTTCTTGCGCTTGACGATCTTCGTTACCTCCTCGTCCGTCAAATCAATTAAAACTATCTCGTCTAATTGCTTACTTTTGGTTTTACTTACTGTACGCGATGGCTTTGCGTCGATATTTGACTTTAATTTAGGAATGATTGCGCTGATTTTAGTATCGTAATTATCATTAATATTACTATGAGACGGCCGTAATAATAACTCGGTATTTACAGGACGCGGCGAAGTTACTGGCGACGAATCGTTACTTGCGGAGGTAAGCGTACGTTTTCTCAGCTGTATGCGTAAAGGGATAATTTTCGTTTTAGTATAGCTCATTTGCGATGAGGGAATTTAAGTAAATTGCGAACAAAATTTCCCGGCTCGAAACTAATATTTTTGTGCTACAGCCAGCGACGTTGGTGAAATTCGATGCGATAAAGTATGTCACACGTGTCAATGAACAATTGGATCCAACTGATTTCTTTATCAGATCGCAATTTCTCGCTGGCAAGAAAACAGTTTCTCAATGAAGATAAGCAAGAATTTCGTGAAAATAAAGAGAAAAGAAGAAACACATCGAGCGATGCATCCCTCGGCAACTCTAATAATAATCGTCGCCGCTTGAATGTGGCCCAAATGTTCGAAACCTCACATTCTCGAGATGCACCCTCTCGCATGCTCGTTGATGTCAAACATGAAAATCATACGTACCCTCGGATCTCTCTCACTAGACACGCTGATGCTGCCTCTACTGCAACTGCTGCTGCTGCTACTGCTGCTACTACTGCTACTGCTACTGCTGCTGCTACTGCCGATCCCACTGTCATTGCCAGCCGTTGGCTCATCGATTTGCTGACCCCTGATATATTTGATAAATTGGTCGCAGGCTTTACGGAGGTCATACGATTGGCACAAATAGTGTTGCGTCAGTGATTCGTCGGATAGATTATTCTGCATCGATGGTAAAACTCCAAGTTCCACGAAGATTTCATTGGACCAGATGTATGGTGGTTCGAGTGTCGTGAGCGCTAAATCAACGATATTCTTACGTGCTGCAGCGTTTATATGCAGACGCTTCCACAGCCGGTAGACTAGCAGGAAACGAACGTAGGCGGTGCCGTCGAGTTCCATTTTCGACGGCGATGTTGTTATTTTTATCACTTTTCTGGAATTATAGATGATAAATGTTTGTTGGTTGGATTAGAACTGTTGCTATAAATTTAGTAATGTTCATCGTTGATAAACGATGAGATGACGAATTTGTTACTCGATTAATGGATATTCTACAAATAGACAGTGCTTGGTTTTCCTTAGATTTTTCTTAAAAGAAAAACTTGGATAAATTAAAATTAATTTTCAACGAATTTCAAGACAATTTTTTATAAAACGAATCTTTTCTCAACATCAAGTTATAGCTCCTGCATTGGAAATCAACATAACGTGGTTTGAATAATATTCAAAATCAAAGATTCCATGAAAATCATTCATAGAACAAAACTAGCAATTATTTTCATAAATACGACAAAACATTTCCAGAATATGCAATTCCAAACATTTCTGAAATTGAATTAGTTTCGCGTGCCACTAGCGAATGTAATGCTATTCTGAACTTGTATTAATGGAAACAGAAATAGCTGCATCAACTTTTAATGGAACACGAATCTTCGTATTATATCACTAATTTTAGTGGATTATCCATTTCAATATTAATCAAATAAAATTTGAATAAATACTTACGAAAAAATTGGATCTAATATGCTGCAGTAAGATTCGCCTATACCCTGGACTTTTATAAGCGTGTCTAATAAATACTCTGGCGAATCATCTGCAATGTAAATAGCGTAAAATTTGTTCGTTAGATTCACGAAAATCCGGATGACAACTATAATTTTTTGTTTCTCTTTGACAATGACATTCGCGAATTCGAGAGGATGCGCAATGTCAAATAAACACTGCGACGAATCAGCAATCAGTGTGTATAATTGCAAAGGTAACGAGCGAGCGGACAAAACAAAAGAAAATTATCGCTCACAAAATGGTAAAATCAGCAAATCAAACTGTCTCGGTCAGATGGATCGGAAAGAGAAATAAACGTGAAATGTAAACTTTACTCGCACGGAAATCGCGACTTTCCGGCAGAGCGACCAAAATTTCACGCTGCGCATGATTCCTCTATCGTTTCTGATTGGAAGCCGTCGACTCGGCAAACTGGTAAAGCGATGTATCTCCGTGGATATATAAACTCACCTAGGCAGTGGCATAGAGTCGTGAGGAGTCTCGTCGAAATGCAGCTTGGCTGTGGTTCGACTTGGCCCTTCGATGCGATCAGCTCCAGGTCGATGTAAACAGCCAGCAGGTCGGACATTTGCTCGAGGTAGACCGCACGGTTCTGATCCTGCGATAAGTAGGCGAGAAACAAATCTCTCCTGGTTAATTTGTCATTGAATGCGAGCTCGATGCTTATTGACGCTCGGACTAATTAATTGCGTATGAGCGAGCGACGACTACCGATTGACACCCGTGACGTGCTTCCAGTCGGCGACACGTGCAAGTCACGATCTTACGACCGATAAGGCTACTCTAATTACTACAGGTGTCATTAATTTATTAATTCGTAATCATATTCCAAGGACGACCGTGTCATCGAGTTTTCGTTAGCGTCGAAGGGTGATTCAAGCTAACGAGGCGGAAGACCTCCACTAATAACAATATTTACAATACAAGCTCCGATGAGTCGGCGAGAAAGAACAAGGAAGAACAAAGAAAATTCGAAATAATCCACTTGTTTATTCCGCAAACTAACCGAGAGCGCAATTTTATCGATGCGAAAAAAAGAAGAGGGATCATTCTCGACCATTACCTGTAGCTGCTCGTAACGACTGAAGCAGACGAACAGCAGCAAAGCCTCTCTGACGATCTCCTTGAGGGTTACCGCGTAGGACGATTTTTTCTGACAGTCGACGGCGCTCGAGCTGACGTTTCTATAATCAGTCCAGGATGTAAGGCACTCGAACAGCTTTGAAAAAAGCTCCCAAGTTCGCTCGTAGCTTTACCTATTGAAGAATCTGATGAGCTCGTTAAGGGTCCCTAGTCGCAATGGTATCCTAACCATCTTGCGAAACTGCTCGACCCACGGGAAGTCCTTCGCTCTGTCAGCCTGTCCGTACTGCCTCTGCTGCTGCTGCTGCTGCTGCTGCTGTTGCTGCTCTGGCGCCATCGCCGCTGCAAAACAAAAAGCCCAATCGTTTTCCTTCGCCATCGCCTAAAGGAACAGGGGAACGGCTGATTTTCACGCGTCCTTGCCGTTTAATAAGGTCGAAAACGATTCAATTCGCGGACGAAATGCCACGCGTAACATTTACCAGGGGCGATTCCACGGCGGTCGCAGTGGTTAAGCAGTGACGAGGCACCGTAATTGCGAGAAATGGGCAATCGTTCGTGAATGAAAACGCCGCATGGGAATCTTTTGGCGTGCGCGGAGCAGGAGCTTCTTTTGCGCCGAGAGTCGCGACCGACTGCTAAGAAACCATCGATTTCTACTTATGCCTGACCGTCTTCGAGACGGGAAATATATAGTGGGAGGCACAAAAAAGTCTGTCTAGCGTGTCATGCCCCGCAAGATCAATATGAGCATTGCGTCGAACAGGGCAGTTCTCTTCGTATTAATTCCGTGCGCGGGTGTATTCTGTCGTTCTGTAATGGGAAGAGACGTGTTTTGAAGTAATTGTCCGACTTTCAGTCCTTAATAATACGGTCGTTATAACAATGTTACGCGCCGATACGCAACCGCAGACCCAATTCAACGACACAGCTAAACGATGAAACATTACCAATATTGTTTCTCTATAACCAGTCAATATCATAAGTATTGCGTGTCACGCTAGTTGCATTAGTTTTCGAAACTGCATTGCTCGTCTATGAAACACTTTGCCAAATAGCGACAAGGGATTCCAATTACGCGTCAAATATATTTCGGCATCGATTGGCAATCGTGAACGCAATCTCTAGAAAAATGGTAATTAGTTGTTGCAATAAAGACGACTTCATCGATTTATGGTAAAAAGAAGGAGTGCGATGAATAAGCTTTGTTATTTGTTTATGAGTAACAATTGACGAGACGCTACCAATAATTTACATCGATTATGTTTATCGCAATAATTATCAACGAAATCCTAGATAAGTCCCTATTGTATAAAAGATAAACGATCGCAGTTCGCTTGCTGCTCGCTTTCATTCTGTTTCGTGAAACGATCCTTTCACTTTGATAATTGTACAGAGACCAGTGTGTTTTTCGACAGCAGCCACTCGGCGAATGCCGAAAATTCAAATTCTAGAGGGGCGTTTGATGATATCGAGACCGCGGCGGCGCATTAATTCACGCTGCATTGATTGCATTCAATTTCTAACGTCAATTTCGCTGTCGCATGCCGCGCCGAACTGTTTCCGAAAGCTATTTAGACAAGTTTGCCGTGCGTGGTCGTCGATGTCGAGACAAGGATTGTGTGCCGCGTGAATAGCCTTTCCTTATTGATCAGTAGATTGAATTTTTCGCTCAAGCTCAGCGGCAAAACACAGAGAGGAGTATTAATGGTTTTGTGCACTTCGTTGTAATTTACGACAGCGATGTTTCTTACGACACCTAAATAATTATTGAAATTATCAAAATGCAGTCAATGACGTTTGAAGTTATGCTAAAATGTATTTTCGTTGCAGAACTCTGTTAAAACATACTCGCGGCAAATTTCTCATTCCATTTTCTTTAATGAAAGCAGCGAACAAAGCATTGGTAATTAAAAAAATTCGCTCAACATTTTCACAGTAAAAAAATCAATACGTGATAAGCCGTTGCTGCTTTCAACTCCATAGACATATACCTATATCAATCTATTCAATAGCAGAAACTAACTTCATAGTAATAATTTCGAAGCCATACGTTCACGCCAATGGCGTGCGGTATTTTAACGACTTCCCAAATGAAGTCGAACTCTCAACTCCATAACGTCCACGCGCACAAATTACTCAGCTGCTAATGTATGTCGAAAGCATGTCAAACGTCGTTAGGTGGGCTTAGCAGTTCGAGTTTCAATTGCAAAAACGCGCAGCCACGATTTTCGCGTTGTCGGCTTCTGATCGTTGACAAATACGATTGACGCAAAAACATGGCAGCTCGGTGAATAATCCAAACGCGCAAAATCGCAATAAGCCGAGCAAAGAAACGCGACGAATTCAACGAGACGTCGTTTGCACGCTGCGGTGCGATGCCGCGCCAGCACGGATCGCAAGAGCTCATGAATGGAGTTTTTTGAAAATCCAAAATGGCCGATCCCGCTCTCTCTTCTCGTAACGTACTTTCGCCCTCGGACAGACGCCGGACAAGCCGAGCGGTCTTGTTTAGAGGGTCCAGTCAGCGGTCTGCGACACTTTGAGCGTCGCATTCTTCGGCCGAGCGATCGCCGCTGATGGAGGCGCGAGACCCAGCGACGCACGAGCGATCGCAGCCGCGAGCAGAAGAGGACGACGAGCTCGCACGTGCTTTGCGCAATGACTCGGCGACGTTCGATCGCCGCCGCGACGTCGACGCCCGAGGCAAACCCAGCACAATTTCTTGCCCCAGACAGACCAACGAGAAAGCAAAAAGAAAGAAGGAAGGAAAAACAGCGCGAGGCGATACTTACGTGTGCACGTCGTCGTTCCGCACATGTGCGCGCGCGTATATTCGCCTTGGCTAAACGAACGCGCGTGGCTTCACTTGCCAACGGAAAGAAAGACGAGCCGCAGCGCGCAATGTTTCCCGAGCGAGCCGACAACGAGGACTGCGGCCGGAAAAGCCGACATCAGTGAGCAAGAGCAATGCAGGTGCTGTAGACAGCGAGGGAGCGAGCGAAGGAGAGAGAGAGAGAGAGAGAGAGAGAAGGGGCGGGCTCTTCTCTCTGCCTGGCTGTCGGAAAAGCGAGGGCTTTTAAAACTATTGATCCGTCTACAGGCAGGTTGGCGGCCCTACAGCGCGCGCCTGGTAATTTTCCGTGCGCACGCCGCGCGCCGAGGATTAGGGTGACCCGGCCGCAGCACGCGCGGCAGGGACGCGTCCAGGAGTCGCCGTCGCGCTCGGCCGATCTCCGTTTTCGATCACTCCGAGCAGCGGCCGCCCGATTCACCGACGTGAAAACATTGGCAATCCCGTGGGAGGCTGCCTGCGCCGCGCGCTCGCGATACACCGGCTGGCGCAACGACCGCGGAAATAACGATACGCGCATAATTTCCCATTAATTTGTTGGCGCGATGGATTAATTCGCTACGGGACGTCAGCTTGCTACTAAAAGTAACGGGGCAATAGCATAGATATGTAGGCACCTTAGTAGCCGAAGCATATATATGCTGCTTACTTTTGATAAACTCCGTTGGACATTAGGTTAGCCGAGGTAACGTTTAGACGGGAAAACCTATATAATCGGATTGTTGGCCTCCCCGGGAGCTACTTAATTTCCAAAGAGGCGAGCTATTATACACGCACAGTATCGGATTTACCAGCCAGCGCATGTTCGAAAAAGGTAGTAAATTGCCGTCGCACGCACACACACACACACAAACACCCGTCCTGCTGAGAGAGCAGTCGAAGCGACACAGTGTCTAAAGTTAAAAATACTCGTAGCGCAAGTTTTATAATAGAAACGCTATGTACAGGCTTAATTTAACGCGGTTGTCCGGAGAATCTATGCCTTAGCGCGTTTCACCACGTTTTTTTCACTTTTTTCTTTCGAGAGGCACGTGGCAATCTTTTCGACGGAATTTCTTAGTGGCGCACGCACACGATACCCGACCAGTACTTTGTGTAATGAACGATGGCGAAGGCGATCGTAATAAGCAATCGCGGCGCTTCGGCCACGGGACTTGTGTCTTTTCGCGCTGCCGACAAGTCGCAAATGACAGGCTTTCGCCGGAATCGATCGCAATTGCCGGCCGCGCTTGTCCCGCGCGCGTCAAACAATCGCCGTCGCCCAATCGAATTGTATACCCCGCGAAAATTGGCAATAGCGCTGCGTTTCAATATGCCACACAAGTCATATTATCGAGCTTTCCGTCGGCGAGAGCGCGGAAACGCCGGCAAAGCGTCTCGCGTGTGCGCAAAACTGTCACGCGAGGAAAATTGAGTTACAGCAACGAGTTTAAAGAAACCATTGAAGTGCGCGATAAGTGTCGGTAATGGCTTCGCAGAGGCTTCTTTTTCGAGCCCAAACGCGCGTTTCTTTTACAATAGCGTAATTACACTGACACTCCACGTCAAAGTGTTGCCTTACAAACATCGACATTAGCCTTTCAACGGGTCGCCCCAACCAAAATATTTTCCACGCGTGCGGCGAACAAGCGTGAGAATTACTCATTTTTGTTGTCGCTGCGTCTTTTCTTTTCTTCTACTTTTATTTTCGGATCGAAAGGGAAATGGATATTCTTGAGATAAGGTAAATATTTATATTCTTTTTATCAGCCATCTAAATATAATCGCGGGTTGAATTCTAAGTCTGGTTTCAATCTTGATTTCAGTGAAAAATAATTTTCCTTTTGTTCGACAAATTACAATTCGCAAGCAAAAACAATGCGAGTTTTACGGGTTATTGCCGTCAAAATTTCGAAAATATATTTCTATTGAAAATTGATACTCGACTGAGATGTTCGGTTCGTGTTTAGAAATTGAAAAAGTCGCGCGACTCCATTTTTCGAGACAAAACAACGAAATTTTCAATACAATAAAAAGTAATGCTTGTGAGCGTTGATTCAGTCGCTCGTACCCGTATAATTTTCCTTTATATTAAGCGGACGTGCCTTCTTCTGCCGTCGCGTGAATTTTCAAAAAAATTAACCATTCATAAAGATTCAATTATCGTGCTTTCATTTCGCAAATTAACGCGCGTATACCGGTAAATCCGCGACATCGAATAACTATTTAAATGACACATATGACAACGCTGTTTAACATTATATAAGCGATAGCAAATCACAGATACCCTTACGGTCTTCTTCAATCAAAGCATTCAATTATGCTGCGCAATGAATTTCAAAATTCAATTGGCTCAGACGCATCAACGTCAATTAGAAAGCCCACTACTTCGACTCGAGCAGAAAGGGCTTCGTGAATGAGAGTTTTCGCCTTTGCGTTCGGCTTGTTAATTCACACATTTATATTAAGTTTCTTAAATTTTACTGTCTACGACTTCGCAAGAAGTCATTTCGAAACTACTGTTCGTATTAACTACAACTAGCAAATCGGTCACTATGACATTCAAGATACCACTAATGTTAATGAGACTTGAATAATAATACATACGATCAAAGTATAGAGAGAGAGGGAGAGAGAGCGGGAGGGAGGGAGGGAGAGAGAAAGAGAGAAAGACAAGACCAATGAACCCTATCAGATAATCATTTATCAGTAGAAATGCGATTGACCATGCCAGTACTTGAACATGCACAAACTCTTTCACTCTCGATAAAGCGACCTATTATACAGTCGCCATATGTCTCGATACACCAAAGAGACAGCGTGAGAGTGGACGATAACGCTAATTATGTAAAATTTAATTATTACAGAATGCGACCAAAAGAAAGTCATCGCTTCACATGCTCTTCTTTACGACGCACGTTCAACTCTGCCATTGTATAGCCTAAAGCAAGCAGCGCGCGAATTTTCTTCTTTCTAAGATCTACCCATACATATAAGCACACAGACGCTTCGATGTGACGACGCAAGTGAAAGCGAAAACTCAAAATGAACTACTCGCGTAGTCTTTTTTCACGCGCGTCGATTGAGTGTTTTTATTATTCAACCGCGTGTGTCTGCGGTGTAAAATTTCTTTAAAAAACTGACGCAGCATCCCAAGAAATAAGAGCCGATGCGCATGAGAGAGAGAGAGAGAGAGAGAGAGAGAGAGAGAGAGAGAGAGAGAAGGAAGGAAGCGCGCGGAAAAAGGGGAGAGTATGGAGCTGTGTCAACAAAAGCCTCTCTCTCATACTGGAGGGAGAGAGAGAGAGAGAGCGGCGCGTCGCAATCGATCGGGCCTATGCTGCTGCCTTGCGCGCGCGGCCCATAGGCCGCTTTTTCTCTACCGTTATTTTTGTGGCGCACGAGATCTTCGATATGCATGCATAGATGTACCTGGAACAGAGATGACGCGTTTGCAGCTCATCTGCTCACGATGTTCAACGACGATGTAAAAAACAAAATGCACCCACTTGACACATCTAGAAGTGAGAGAATGAAAAAGCAAAGCACGCGCACTTTCGGCTCGTAAACTTTGCTGTTTTGAAAACACGCACACACTATACTACGATGTGCAGCCAATGGGATTCACTTGCCGGTAGCGGCAGCTACAACAAGCTCCGCTCTCGACTACGGCCATATTGACACTGACGCGCAGCGAACGACTGTCGAGCGAACGAGAGAAGACACACACTCACTCTCTCTCTCTCTCTCTCTCTCTCTCTCTTTCTCTCGTTGCCGGGGTGGGGTTAGGTTGGGAAGAGCAGGAGCTCTGTCACCGCGCACGCGCCCCAGACTTCATTTGCAATCGAATGCTACGCACGTGCGCAAAGTGATTTGCTTCGTTATTTTTTTGCAAGCAAGGGTGCAGAGAGTTGACAAATTGAGTAATTTTGTTCTTTTCCTTTTTATGGCGGTTCAAGGTTATTTTTTTGATAGAGTAGGTGCGTTATTTATCAAAGATAGGGATGCTGGATGGAGAAGGTCGATAGGCTCGTGGATAAGTATCGATTGTTACGAGTTTAGCGTTTTTAGGTGTTAGAAGTGATTAACGCTAAACCTACCGACATATATACCTATTTCTACCGAATGGCGGTCAAATTACCGCTTTTGAAATCAACAATCTTTTTTAGTCTTTTTTAGTTGATTGTAATTTAGCATAAACAATAAACACAAAATAATTATCATATAATTAAAAAACATTTATTTTTCGGGCTTTAGGAGCCATAGCTCAACTTTAGGAGCGGTCATTTGACCGCTCTGGTAGGTTTAGTGTTAATGAGATTTTCAATTGGTTGAAAAGCGATGTATGACTTGCGCTCTAATTTTCGCACCGTGCGTAAATATTGACGAGCGAGAAAAACGTTAGAAATACCATACTCTTGCACATGTAATTTCGATCCTTGTGCAAATGAATTACATTTTGTGTTCTGCGTGAAACGATCATTGTAATTTACATTGGCAGTTTGTTATGTGTTTGTAAAAGTAAAATTATTGCATGCGATGCGAAGATGAAATTCATTATAGAGTTTCTCGCCAATGATTTTTTAGGAGCAACGTTGCTATTACTAGTACCCACCCATTATTCGATACTTTTATTTTATTTTATTGAATACGCTTCGGTAATGTATAAGCAAAATTGTGAATGCAATACTAATCCAAAGAACCTAACGTAGTCAATAATACTCGTTTCGTTGTATAAAAATATCAAGTCTAATTGAATGACAATATTATAAAAGATACCGAGTACTAGTACAATCAGCTTTGTGATAAGGCTAATTACTGGCCATGAAACAAACGAGAATAAAAGTTTTTTTTTCACTCAGTTGTGTTGCTAAATTGTGATACAGTATACATTGAACAATTTGATTTATTGCAGCCTTTTTAAACTGTGCACAGCTTAAATTGCTGATAACTGATCCATGGATATCTTAAGCTGACGGGAATAGGGATACTCTCCCTATCAAGTGAAATTTCGACGATTTTTACAGATTGACAACTGGTTTGTTTCATATATAGCGTTTCAAATTTTTTTTTCATAAGTTTGAGGAAAAAATGAGGAAAAAAATAATTACGACAATCTTTATATGTACATCAACCTTGAATTTCTTGCACGCAAAAGAAACATTAAGTACATTCAAATTAACACTCTAGTTTAAAATAGTACTGTAAAATAAATTGTTAGATATAAGACGCATAAAAATGTTATCTGCAGATCGCTAGTGATTTGAAGGTAAGCATATTAAAAAATCCGCAGAAAAGAACGCTTTATTCGCATTTTTTTACATTATACTAAATCAACCGGAATTTCACGTAGTTTCATCCACTAATTTCTACCTTATTTTAGATCGAATAAAAGAAAATTGCTCTTGACAAATGGTTATCCGATCTGGGAACTAGAATATATAGCGAACCTATTTTCTGTCTAGCATTTTTTCCCTGCGAGAGAAAATTTAGCACGTGAAAATCTTGGAATTCTCTCGTGCTCAGTGGAATATATGAATTCGTGATAAAAAGCCGACTTATTACGGTAAATGAGTTTCGAGTATACTGAAAAGTAAAGGTCGATGAGAAAGCTTTAATGTTGAATGGTATGAACAAGAAGAGGAATCGACCTTTCAAGAATCCATCATACCCCGCTAAAGTTGTACAAAAAGAAATTTCATTGGTGATTGATGGACTTGAAAAATAACGATCGACGCGTGTGCCGTAGTTGCAATCTGTGCACTAAACACCCCCCCCCTATCCGCCCCCCAGATCAATTCCAACATGTTCGGGAGAAACAACAGCGACGGGCACTACAGATTATTGCAAACAATGCTGAACCTCACGCCACTGTCGCTAGTTCAGCGCACAGACAGGCTCTCGTGAGCCGAAGACGGAGCGCATGCGCGAGGGAAAGTGAAGAGCGGGAGATGCGAGGCGATGCAGCATGTATAATGCGCAGCGTTGCAGGCTGCCAGTGCTCGAGGGGAGCGCGCACTGGAGTCTGCGCAGCAGACGGATGCACCCCCGACGATCGCCGCTCGACAGCCGACACACACGCAACCGCTGATTGACGCGCGCGCGCTTCTCTCGCTTTCTTCGACAGTCGAACGAAATGTTCGACCGACGCTATCGGCCATCGCCACTCGCCAGCTCTCGCGATATCAAAGCTTCCGTCGCGCCCCGCGTTCTTTCGCCGATGCCGATCGACGCTCGGTCGCCAGATTCGACGGATGCCGAATCGGCGCGACGGACTTGCAGCGATGCATACCTCGGTCGGGCTTTGCTCGCGCTGGATAAGATAAACGTGCAGCAGAACCCAAGGGACTCGGAGCGTTCGCTCGCCGTGACTGACGTTATCTTCGCGCGCGTGCCAACTTCGAAGGGGCGGTGGTTCTCGCCGCGACTCGAGCGACCGTTCGCGCGGCATAGTGGTCCCCGGTCGTGACGTTCGAGTCGCGTACAGGTGGCGCATCGCGTGAACCGCGCCGTTGCACTAGCTATATCGCGCGTCCCACGTGCTAGACCGACAGGCTACAGCGTACGCGGCTGCGCTCTCAACTCAACGTAGATGTATAGCCCATAGCAATTCGTAGCACTGCCCCCCCCCTCCTCCCCCATCGCCGAGCTACATTACAGTTTCCTCGTGCGTACGCGCCATCTATTTGTCAATTATTGGTTACTAGGCGCAGCAGAGCGCCCTCTGCGCCGATCAACTTCGATGCGTCCGCCTCGAATATATATATCAAAACTCGTGCTTTCCAGTTCGACAAAACCGTTTTCGATACTCCGTGCGCAAAGTGCGTCTTTCCCGCACGCTCGCACTTTCCACACGTCGTATAAAAAAATACGATAGGGCACATGTTCGGGAAAGAGGTTCTGCTTCGCTCGGGCATAAACGCCACACGAGCAAAAATCTACTTTCCCGCACTCGTATCGTAATGTACTATTTCGCAATGAGCACTCAAAAGCATCTTAGCATCTCGCGAATTAAACTTCCACGCTGTAGTCAGGATTCTTCTCAGCATTCTGCGCTACGAGACCCTTGCTCAAATAAAAGCGAGTGCGTTTAATACTCGCCGCGAGATTCATAATAAGCAAGACTTTGGAGTAACTCGCGGCGTGCTTTGAAAACGTGATATATGCAGATGCGCGATCGTGGCCATCCTCGTCCAATGAAAATACATTCAGCCGGCTTGGTACAACTGGTTTGTTTACCGTTTCTTCTATTCTTCGTTCGTTTATCGCGTACTGTGCGGAACGAGCCGAGAGGTAACGCAAAGCGACGAAATACACGAACTTTATACTTATCCAAAAATTAATGGACACGGAGCAGCAACGCGCGCTTAAAAGTCAAGTATCCAAGCCGCTAAAGCTGATAGAGAGGTTGGGGCACGTCGCAATCCCCTTCAGATTCGTTCGAACGACGTCGCTAGATAAGAGAGCGTTCCGCCAGTTTAGCCGACGAGATTAATTAACTCTCTGCCTTGCATTTACGTTGGTGTTGCGCAATAGCATCCCCCCCTCTCTCTCTTTCTCTCTCTTTTATTGCCAATGCTTTTTGCATTTTCCCCACGGAAATTTATCGGACAGACGGTGCCGTTAAACCGCGGCGTTTCGCTCCTCTGAAAACAAATGAGTTTGGCTTGACTTTTGCAAGCTTTATTTTTCTTTCAACATTTAAACTCTCAGCTCAGCTCAGCTAGCATATTCAAAATACAAAGGGTGACCCCGAGCAAGTGCCTAGCGTTAGCAATGCACGCGCGATCCTGTCAAGTTCAAACGTCAAATTTACATTCATCAATGGAGGAGGGATCGCACGTCACTGGTCAAAGGGATTCGAGCTTTATCTGTCTCGTGTTCTATTCGAGCCCCACATTTGATGCCAATCGAAGTATGCTTGTAGGTGAGCGGAGGTGTTGGTTGAAACGATGAATTCAAAAGTTTCCTTCATAATGCCAAAAGCATCACTTTTACAATTTCCGTAATTATATTAATTCAAATTAAATTCCTCCATCAATCAGTTTCATGAACAGAAACCAACTATAACAATAGCACTCTTAAATAAATCCTAAATATCAACGGGCTTGAAAGAATTATGCCCATTACTATATTTCTAACGCAGGAACGTCCTTTAAAAAAGCCGCCCGATGCAAAACTGCATGAAACGTTTGGCAAAAAAAGAAAAAAGAAACAAGAAGAGAGAGAGAAAGAGAGAGAGAGAAAGTGCGCATTCATCTATTTTCATTCGTAAAAAAGCCGCTAGTTTGCAGAACAAAGGCGAGAAAAAAACAGCTCCAACTAGCAGAAATATCATTGACCAAAAAAAATGGAAAAGAGAGACAGAACGAGAGAGAGGAGAAGAGGGAAACGAGAAGAAGGGTTTTACGAGCGGCTCTCAAAGGACTAAACCAGCACTCATGTGGGTGTAGATACGACTACCAGGTTAATCCAATCGAGATAAGTAGGTTAGCCCTCGAGGCGAACATATAATCAGCACTTTCCAACAGCGAAGAAAAGCGTTAATTCACTAGACCGGAAGATAAATTCAGCGGTTATTTTCAAGCCATCATCAGACTTATCTTTTAATACAAGCCTTTCAAATTCAATGTTTGACGGAAGATCTAATTGTAATTGACCACTGCTCGGCAACTTCCTGAAGCACGTGCGTTTGAATAATGCAAAACATCCACAACTGCGAGGCGAGGAAAAAAAATAAGAGCCCCGAGCGGAATTGAATTTGCAGCGTAATTGGAACGCACAAGCGAGAGCAGCCGAATCGAGCAAAACCGAGCGTCGGAGTACACGCACGCGCAACATAAAAAAAGAAAAAACGACAATATCGAGCAAACTATATGCATAGTAGTACATAGGCCAGGTCGACGTACAGCGCGGCAAAGGCTCGTTAATTCCAATTCCCTTAATATATCGCGAGGCCGCAGAGCGGCGGCGACCCTGGCATAATATATACACCAAAAGGGAGCTTTATTAAACGAAACTACAGTACGTATATAACACTGTACAGTTTGATCGTTAATTTTCATGCCATGAAACTTCGCTCGATAATTGGTATTCGCGCGAAACAAGGAAAGAAGGAAGAGGCTGTGTGCTGGAATCCGACGAGCAACATACGCACAATCTCTCTCTCCCTCTCTTTCCCATATAATTGATCGTTCGTATGCGAATCCAGGTGGAACTCTAAACTGCCGCACTTGCACTGTGACGTATTGCCGATGCGTCCACTAAAATGGCAGGCCTCTTCTTTTTTTTTCTACTCTGTAACAATCGATGTTTGCCTCGTTACTGTGTTTTCTTGTGTTCCTGTTGGAAAATCATCGGCTTTTTATCACTACATATAGTAACAACTAACATGCTGCGCGTAAAAGTGCATCAAATGTGATAGTAACTTTGCGTGATTTTTTTATAAAAATAAAAGTTCATCAAGGTTCTATCTACGATATAACTAGTATGCATTGATTAGATAAGAAGATTAATTTGCTATAAAGATTATGCAATGACTATCGTATGAAATTTTTCAGGCTAATACGTGGCATTCATTATTGTCCAATTGCATCATTTTATTTTTCGAAACAATAGCACGGTTTTTAGAAAAGATATGATAAAAAAGTTCCATTTTCATGCTGGCTTTTAAGATGTAAATGAGGCGAGTGTTAAATAAGGCAACTTTGCTTATAAATATTTCAAAGCCGGCCGTGCAAAGTGACCTGAAAGTTTGCACAGAGATGTGTGCATATAACAACTACAACTTTACAAAGTTTCCGAGCGGCGCTGGCTTTTGATTTAAGTAGACACTGTCTTCATCTAAGAAATATTCAAAAGTTTTGAAAAGCACACGCAATGTAAGATACCAGAGTAACACAGCTACTTAGTCACAGACTCTCCCTCGACTAACTAATAAGGCTATAGCCACGCGTAGGCCAAGGGTCGAAGGCAATAAAAAAAGGTCGACGAAAAAATGCGAGTCACGGAATATCGGAAGACAGGTCAAAACAGATGGCAGATTTTCTAAGAACTTATCCCACGTACGCTCCGAAATGCCCAATACTCAATAAAAATAGATTGACAAAATCTCAATCGAATGGAATAACATCAAAAGTAAGTTGGATTATTTATAATTTAATTATTAACCTACTTTTGAGAGCAAAAATATTCACGTATTTTTTGTTTCAAAGAGCTACCGAAAAGTAAAGCAACATCCAATTATTTGTCAAAGTATATCTAAACTCTCTCACTCAGGCTCGCGCTTTCCGACTGAGCCAACAGATAAGCCAGCGGCAAACGAGGGATCGTTAAGGGGCTCGTCATATCCCAGAGCCAGATACTCCTATCCCAGCACGCCCTCGGAGACATAACCGCGCTCTCTCCTTTCCTGCGCCTACAAAATTAATGAACAAAGCGACTTTATCGGCACACATTATAGACTCAATATACCCGAATCATTGAAGATTTGTCGCTAGCGTTTCCTATGTAAATTAATCGCTGTCGTGCCTGAATGGACTTCTCAAATCTGAAATTTAAGGCCCAGAATGTTATTTAGGCAATAGAACAAGACTTTCAAATAATCCTTCATAAAATACGTTGAGTTTTTAAGATTAAAAATAGTGCTTTACAATTGAACAATTTCACTCTAAAACCATCACGAGCACGTACTCAGACAAACCAAAGCTAAAATAGGTTAAGCAAGCTTCAATTTTTTTTTCTTTCAAAGAAGTCGGTTTGAGTGCAAGTTGCTACGTGGGAAAGCACGAAAACGTGTTGTGGAGTTTCTCGATTCGTCGCAGACAACTCGTCACCATTAAAGGGGTAGAAGCTAGGGTTGAGGCGTCGGAAATAAAATGCTAAAAGGTGTGCAGGCGGCGACAACGACGCCGACGACAATCGTGGGGCCGAGAGAGAGCGGAAAAGCTAGAAAGTAGGAAGCAGCCAAGTGGATTGCCTTGGCTTCGGCGTAATATCGAGATGATGATGAGCAAAAAGTCATTTTCACGCCGTTTAACGAAATGATGAACGGTGCCAGCTGCAACGTTGCTATTTGATTTATCTCTTCGATGTCATTATCTTACAATCGGTCTAGGCTTACCTTCACGTCTTTTCAGCCTCCTTCAAACTTATTTTCCTTGTCTATACGATAATGGAATTTGAAAGCATATTAACCTGCTCATCATTTTAGTCCAACAAAAAATATAATAATATTTGTAAGATAATTTTATATAACAACAAAATATTTCCACGAATAAACCCATAAGATCTAAAATTGTCGTGGAAATCCAATTACCTTCAATATATTCGAAGGATTAAACGATCTAAACCAATAAAGGTTATTGCCGTAGCACGATTCATATCAAGGTTTAGTATGATACGCACCATTTAATTGAAGCTTATTGCGGCTTGTGGAAAAGCTAAGAAAGAATGAAAATCAAAATGTTTCATTAATTCAATCGTACTGAAAAATATTTGTTGAATAAGTGTATTTTCAAAAGTTTCGGAAGCGAAGAAAAGATATGAAAAGCGAAATCTTCCACACAGTTAGGCAAATTTTCCGCGTGCAAAAGTTTCGTAGCCATATCTCACGTAAATATGGAAATGTGCCGAGGGCCAAAGTAAATACTTATGTAAATATGATATTTTTCTACTCTTTATCATTCTACAGGCATCGATATGTAAAAATAGGATGACTGAACAATGTTGCAACAGCTTTCTTTCTATAACAAAACGATAGGCTGGTTCTCTGTCGATAATAAAAATTCTGGAAAATATTGACAGCAAAATTGACTTCAATAAAAATGTTTTAAAAACCAATTCTACTTTACAATTGAGACAAATTGCTCACTGAAAGCTCTACTCATCTACATCATTATACTTTTCGTCAACATCATTTCGAAAATATTATTATAAGGTAAATTGTAGTCCATCAATCATTTAAAAGTAAGCATCTTCCAATTTAACAAAAGTAAGCTCTCAATGTTCATAATTTCGGAAACATTAAAAAGCATACACTCCAGTTAACTGCCTAAGAACCCATCGCACGTTTCCTTCCTTTGCGAGATTTTTACATCATATAACTAAAAGCATCCCCTACAGCAACGAAAAAAAGCTCTTGAAAAAACTTCATCTTCAACAGAATGGAAAAAAACCCGAAACGTTGCACAGCATCATCTTTCCCATCTGAAAACCAATAGCACTCTAGCGACGACGAAGCACCGCGACAAAAGCGCCGCGCGACTGTCACACCCTCTCGCTTCTTCGTCTATATACACGCAAAGAAAAAAAAGTGGAGGACAGACACGACGGGGGTAAAGAAGTTCGACGGGCGTATAAGTCTCAAGAGACGAGTAGATCCCCCGTGGGGGGTTCGCTTCGTCATGCCGTACGCGTGCTCCGAGAGCTTGCGGGCAGGTAGCTCGTGAGCTGCCAGGCTTATTATGCTGGCCAATAAAAACAGCTCGGACATGATCAAAAAAGATTTTTCGGCTATAGGCTGCTGGCGGGATTTTTCGTTTTGGCTTTGGCCACGTCGAGGAAGAAAAACACGCAAACAAGAAAATATTTGAGTGTCCTATCGCCGAGACAGCCAGGAATATCTCGATATTATCATTGCCGCGGTAGAGCTTTCGTATTCTGAATATTTGTGGCTCGCCTTACGGTATTTTTCAGACAGCGTTTCGCCGGTGTTATCCGTCTCAATTATCAGTCTTTTGTACCCAAACGAAAGTCATACGACTATAATTTTCGTTATTATAATTAAAAAAAAACGCAATCACGATACTTGCAAAATTATATTCCAAAGAAAACCTTTACCCATTGTTATTTATTTGAGTCCAGCACGAAGAATAAAAAAAAACGTAGCCCGTAGATTATAAGGCTCGAACGGTTTTCAGTGTTTGGCAAAAGAGATATACAAAGTGAGAGTGCGCGTGCGTGGTACAGCTCCACCTCTCTTTCTCTCTCGCTCTCTCTCCCTCTCTCTCTCTTTCTCTCTCTCTGTCGCTCCATCGACACAGCTGTGCGAGCTGGCAGCGGTCGGCAGCTCTCTGCTGCTCAGTGAACCGGTGTAAGAGCGCCGCGGCGCGTGTATATCCGAAGCCTTTATTCAAGTTCGTACCTCTCTCCCACACTCCGCGTCGAAATAAATAAATATATATATATATATATATATATATATATATATATTATACACATATATATACACGTATATATACACCAGCCACTCGTATATACATACGTGTTGTTCAGTGTACGAAGCGCGAGCGAGCAAGAGAGTAGCTTGCGATCAGCTGGTGTTACCTGGCATACGCTCGCACACGTACGTATACATTGCTCATCTCACTCTCGCAGTGACACTGCGCGCTTATACGTGTATGTGTTCTATGTCGTCGGGCGCTCTGCATGGGGAAGAGTCTATATGCATGATGCAGAGAGGTCGAGTCTAAATGTTTGTTGTCCAGCTGCCGCCGTCGCCGCCGCCACTGCTGCTGCTGCTGCTGCTGTTGCTGCTGCTGCTGCTGCTGCTGCTGCTGCTGCTGCTGCTGCTGCTGCTGCTGTTGCTGCCGACGGAAAGCAAAACGAACGCAGCTCACTCTTCGTATCGATGCGTTGTGTACGCTTACTCAATGCGCGATTGTGATATTCCGGCGATTGGCCTCTTCACGAAAGCTATCTTGTTTGGGAGCTCTAGCCGCGGGACGAGCGAGCTCCGGCGGTGTATCCCGAATACTCAGGAAAACGACCTCGCGGATCTCACTCGTGCTTTCTTAATGTACGCTTGCTCTATGTTTTTTTAACTCTCTAGCCTTCCTTGTTTTCGCGCGTTACGTATACTTTTGCCTTTTCGTCGGACACGCAGCGAAGATCCGACAGCCTCTTCGTGTACATATCCTGGAGGGTTATCCTCGATGTGGATCATCCGGTGCGTTCGCAATAAGAGATTGTCGGGATCGACTCTCTTGGCCCTCGAGCTGCATCTCGAACGACTTTTGCTCGGCTAGATTAATGCGCGCAGAGATGGATCGAAAAACGAGAATAACGAAAGCTGTCTGCTTGTCACGCATGACGCGCAGACGTATCTATCGGAATGAGATTTGTGTGCTCAGTAAGACAAGCGTCAGTGGCGAGCGTGGATTGTGTTTCATCGAGGGAAGGAAGCGAAGCTCACACCGCCGATGGTGCCTTCGGACTGTCCGCGCCGACGATAAACGCTCGCACGTCTCACGCCGCAGACGGCACAACAGCGTGGCCAGACAAAGGCGCAGCTCGTAGGAACGAGGTCGAATCGGCAGTACGGCAGTGGCAGCGGTTGGTCCTTTGATTCATTCACGGGGTTATACAGGGAGGTTGCGCCTCGGCGCGTGCGTATTTATACGCCGCTGGCGAGCAGCTTCCGTGCAGATCGATCCACGGAATTCCCAGTCACAGCCAGCCACGCTACGTGGTCGACGGCGTTTGAGGTTAGTCTTGTGCCTCCTCGCCTCGTCGTCGGCGATCGCCGCGAGCGAGCGACGCCCGGCCACTCGTCCCGGTGAGCTTTCCCAGCGGCCAACTCCACGCGGACGCCGTGGCGCGCGCGTTGTCGGCCGAACGCGCGCCCGTCGCGGGAACACGCGCGCACGATAGGTACAACAGGTGATAATCGGGCTGCGCGTCGCCGACTAGGTTTCGAGTCGGCGATGCCGTGTCGAGGTGCAATAGCGCGCGAGGGAGCTCGCGACGAGTGCGTTTCGGGGGGAAGCTCGACGGCGAAATACCGCCATTGCTGCACGCTGGTAACCTAACCTATCCCTGTGCATTGAGCTTTTCTCCTGCAACTCTCTGTCTCTCTCTCTCTCTCTCTTTCTCTCTCTCTCTCTCTCTCTCTCGCTCTCTTTCTCTCTCCCCTCTCCCTCTGTCTCAATGGCTCTTGCTACGCGCAATCCGAATTAGTCCGCTAGCAAGTTCTCGTTCGAACGCGCCGAGTGGGATCTCCGAGGACACTCGGTGACACGCAGGGAACGCGAAGAGGACGCCTCGAGTCTGAGAGACAAGCGGCGCGTATACTTGCGCCACGCTCGAGATGATCTCTCGGCGAATCTGGAAACGAGCTTCTCAAAGGCTCTCCCCGATAGCGCGGCACATACCGGGAGTACTCGCCCCGGGGAATGCGGACGAGGAAGCGGGCGAAACGCGCGCTCGCACTGCCAGGACGTCGGGCGGCTTGCCGCGCAGGAAACGCTCGCGGCCGGGAAAACAATCTGGCGCCGAGGACGTCCGCGCGAACGGAAAACCCCAGGGGCGATGAAAAGGCCGGGGCGCAACGTCCGGCTTCCTTTACTGCAGGGGACGTCTACGGTCGATCGTCCTTTTCCTGTCGCGCATGCACAAAAGATAAGAGAGAGAGAAAGCGAGCGAGGCTCGCTCGGATGACTGATAGCGATCTGTTGAGACGTCGCGCGACTGCGATCTTGACTTGCCTTTCGCGAAAGATCCAGAGCCAGCTGATATGACGATTGCGATTGGCCCTTCTCGCCCTCAATTCCGTTTTATTGTCAATGTCACTTATTTTCTCCCCCGTACCGTGTTTCGTGCTTCCGATGCTTGCATGTTTCAGTGGCGTTTGGCATGGCTTTCGTACATTTCTGTTGCTTATTTGTGACTTGACAACTACATTATTCATCCGAGAATAACATCGTGCGCGTGTATTTTTAAATCGATGAGTCTGCAATTGGGTGGGTTGAACATTCTGCGCAAGCTCGTTTATTTACAATTATTATACTTTCTGCGATACACAGACGTGAGCCCGCTTAATTAATAGCATAATATTTGCGCCTGGCTCGTTGACAGATCTAGTTACGTGCGGTAAAGTACCACCGCCCACTCGATCACCTTTCGCGCGCTATCGCTGCGAATGAACAAACATAAAGAACATTAGCAAGCACACGGCACAGGCTGTGCGTGCAGTCCATATGAACGTACGAGCGCGTGCATTTGCAATTACGCTTGCTGGCTATGAAATTGCGCAGTCAACCTTCGCGAATGCTCGGTCATTTGCAACGAGCGTGCAGAAGGTCTACCGTCAAAAAAGTCAAATCAAAGTTCTCTCACCGATCTCCCTGTTCCCTATACGAAAGGTCTCTACCGGCTGCTGCGGCGCACATACGGGGATTGATGCTGGCGGCGGCGGCGGCAGTGGTGTCAGTCCAACCGCGCGGCGCAGAAGATGATCACCACCAACGCAATCGGCAGCGGCTGGAAGTACCCGTAGCAGCGTTTGCCTACTGCCACCACCGCGGACCCACATCGCTCAGCGTCGACGCGACCGTTATGGCGTAACTGCTCAGCGCTGCGCATAATCTGTTCTCCCTCTCTCGCGTTGCTGTCCTAGCCCGTCACACGCACGCCGCAAAACACGCCTGGACTTCTCGCCCAGCTGCCTCTGCTGCTGCTCGTCGAATCGGTAAGTTCTTTATTCGCGTGCGCTCTTCGTTAGGGCGCTTGCGATAAAGTTTTCTAGCTGGCTCGAATGGCAACTTGACTTTATATTCTTTTCCCCTTCGATTGCCGTCGACGTTATCGGCGTTATGCCGACACGCGGATCAATGTTTCGAGAAATGCCGAAGATTGACGCAAACGAGCGTGAAACGGGAGAGGACGAACCGCGCGCGCGAGAGGTGCAACGTAGCTGACTCTCTGGGCAATATTTCATTGGGGACGCGCCTGTGTACGACGGATATTGTTTGTTCTTTCGTCCCGAACGAACACTGCCAATTCGCCCGTGGAGCGAGACATACGTGAAGCGGCGCTGCCGGTGGGGCCGGTGTTACGCTTGAGAAACGAGAATAAGACAAATAAATCAACGGGAACTCGTTCTACCGGCGGCGCTAACGAAGGAACGAGTACGAGCCTTCCTCGCCTATCTCGTAAACGCAAGCTCACCCGTCGTCACCCAACGACGAAAACAAACGCCCGTTAAGCGATGCCCTTATCGTCCGCATACCTGCGCGAGTACCAGCGCGCACAGCTTGCCGACACTGTATGAAATATCGCGTGCACGCTGCATCTGCCGCGCAAAAAACTGTCACGCATCCACATCCTAGAAGTTATTTTTCATTCATTAGCGGCGCGTACCGTCTTTGCCGCTGTTGACGGCGGTTTCCTTTTTCTCTTGTTCACCGAAGAGGCCTGCAATTAGCAAACTAGTACTGGTTGCTTTTTTTTCTTTTTTTCCTTTCCGAGCTGGCTTAGTCGATATCTTACATCACTACTGGTATTTTTATCGAAAGTTTTCCGAAGAGGAAATCCAAAAGAATTCGGCATCAATATGACAAGGCACCCCGCTGATACAAAAGAAATCACGTAAGCTCCATTCAATCGACAGCTATTTCGTCCGTGTCTGATAAATAAGTCAGTTACGATCGCTTTGTGATGAGTCATTAGAAAAACATATAGTCATCGCAAAATCCACCAACAGCTTTACGAAATAGCTTTCATAGCTCATGGAACGTTCGATATTCTTTAAAAGGCTGCGTAAAACTGTCAGTTCTAATTTCAGAAGGTCGACCTGCGTTAAGGTCCCATTCAAAAGTCAAAAGACAAAGAAGGTTATTTACGATTGAAAAACAAAGAAAAGCAAGAAATCAGAGTAAAGTCTGTTTAATCGTAAAACGTGAGCGTCTCCTCCGGAAGCCTCTCATTTACGTAAAGGCGCATAAGAAGGGGTAGGGCGTTTGATATCTCTTCTGCCTGCTGCTATATACGCCTGGGTGAGCGTCTCACTACTGCTGCCGTTGACAGGTGCAAAACCTCCAAGGCATTACGTTGTTGTGCGCCGAGGTGTGCATCCATTTCTTCCCTCCCCCTTCTGTCTCTGCGCCGCCACGCATTTTCCGGACCCCGTCATTTCCTGCATTGCTCTTTTTTTATGAGCCAGAAGGAGGGAGAGTGTGCGTGTTTTTCCTCGGGTATATTTAAAGTACTATGCGAATGCGCTTCGAGAATTGTTGGGAATTTTTTCTCTAGTACATATATTTCTTTTTTATTAAACTCTATAATTACATTGAGTTATTAAAAAAGTACTGTTATATCATATCTTGAGTGGTTAATTTGTTGATTGTGCTATTTTATTTTTAATCATTATTTATAATGTAAATAAATATTATAGTGACATTTGTAGCTCTAGAAAATATCAAATATAACTAAGAATTTTTAATTTAAAACAATTTCATAATTTATACAATAATAATTTACTTCTAATTTACTATTATAAAAATTAATATAATGAATTTCTTTCCCGGTATTTTAATATCGCTTATTATTTATTATCACTGCACAATTTTTTGTTAATTCTATAGATAGAATATTGAATTTTTCTTTATAGTTTTCCATTTTCTTATAAAGCTGCTCTCACTCTTCTTATAGATGTGTCTTTATTTTAACCTTACACGTTCTTCCACGTAAATCTTACCGAGAATTACCGAAAATATCTTCAGAGCATACTATATCTACTTATAGTCACAGCGTTCCTAAGTATATTTAAGAAAAAACGGAAATAAACCCTGTTTGTAGATTAAAATATTAGTGACGCAGTTTGAAAGTGCCATTAACGACATGTTTACGATTACCACAACAATTAGCTTCATTATGAATAAATTGAGAAGACGAAAAAAAATATTGTTGTAAGAGAAGAAATAATTCTGAAAATGAAGAATTAAAAGAGAAATGCACAATAGCCAGGATGATTATATTTATTAGAGTAAATCAAACGGAAATAGACACATTTCCACTGAAAAAGACTCGAATACATAAGATTCAGTGTTCCTCGATAAAAAAATAGAAAGCCAGTAATCTAAAAGTAGGCACTATTCGGTCTTTTTCCCGCTGAGAGCCAATTCGATGAATGGGATATAGCGGAGCTGGTCGTCGCGCGCGCTAGCTGAAATTTTGATTATTGCATCGCTTTGCCATCCGCGCTCGTGCTACTTTTTCCAATTCCATTTCTTCCCTCTCGTCCCGAAAGCTTTTCTAAGTCTTCTCCTCTGCAGCAGCACCTTCTCGTGCGTGAGTGCGTGCGTTTTCGGTACGTGCTTTCGCGCGGAAACAAACTTGAATATTTATGGGTGCAGCGAGAACTAAAAATAGAAGATTTTTCGATCATGCGTGCAGACTGTGATGCCTTGTTTCCAGTCTTGCTCCACTTCCTTCTCGCCGCCTTGCTCGGCTATCCCGCGTGGGTTGATATTGCAATGAGCTCGCTCCCTTTTACGAGCGCGAGCCTTCCATATTTCGAATGGAACTGCATGGAGATGCGATAGGCAACGAATATCCTCTGTCGAATTCCAGTGGGTGCGGGTTTTCACGACGGGACTCTCGAGCGCTTCGGCGTTCAGTTGAGAAATTTCACGAGTTGCGCGAAAAACAACTCCGGTCAAGCTTACAGATAGCCGGCGGCGTCGGCGACTTTGGGAAACGCTCGAGATGCGCGGAGGTTATAAATCAAGCTGTCGGCCGAGGATCGATTCTAAGCGCAAACTGATCGGGGGTGTTGCACGCGGGCGATATATCCTCGATTTCGCTGCGCAACAGCGGCCCGCCGTGGCGCCCGACACCGGCAAATAATCGATACGCGCTCGCGAAGAAAGACAAACAAACAGAGCGGAGAAGGGTCGAGCCGCGCGATGCTTGTTGATAATGTGTTTCGGGAACGGCGACGGGCGACGGGCGACGGGCGACGGGTGACGCGACATCGCGTAAGTCGCAGCACAGCCGGCTAATTATTCGGCTCTAGCGCGACCTCGGGTCAAAGCTGCTCGACGGCGACACTCGGCCGACCGATCGTCGTCGATGTCGGCGCGGGCGAGCTGCCAATCGAGAGCGACGAAGCCGTCGAAAAATACAAGCGCCGACGCGCGCGGCTATACCATGGCCGTAACGCGCATCCATCTCAATTGCATACGTCGGAGTGGCATGCGCGTTATGTAAGCGGCCGTAGTGTGCAACTATGCATCGATCAGCGCGCGCGCGAAATAGAAATTCCATACCCGTGAGCGCTTATCGCCCTCTGCAAAGTGCCCCGCGCGGATTAAGTATGCATGAGCGCTTGTACGGGAAATTACAGTGCGCGAATCGAGAGGGAAAGGGAAATGTGTATTTTCTCTCTTTATCTTTTTTTAATATTCATCCGGAGTCTCTTATGACGGACGATCGAGTGCGTGACTATGCTTTGAATTAGCCGTGAACGAAATGATTAATTTTTACGCCGTGTGCTGGGCAATTGCCGTAGGTCGAGCTGATGAGTTCAGAGAGTTGTCAGGGGTTCGGTCAATGCTGATGTCTTTCTCAATAATAAAGATAGGCCGCTGACCATGAGAGTTTCGATGATGTGTTTCCCCGAAGGAGCGAGACTAGTGAATTGCCGTAAGAATGAACGGTGTCGAACAAATGCCGACTCATCGTCGGCGCGGTAACTGTTGTTTCGACAACTACATTAAGAGCTCATTGCGTTAGTTACTTGACATCAACTTGATGACTAGCGATCTACCAATTGTTCATATACCGGAAGCAATTTACAGGTAAGTGAATTATTTGCGAAAGTCGTTTGTAATGAGAAATAAATTGTCAATTTGGAAAAGTGCTAAAAACACATATCGCGATCGAATATTCGCACTCGCACACGCACGCGCGCGCATACCAATATACCCGTACTGTCGGATCCTCGTATAACCGGCGCCCGGCAGCGTATTATTTTTCTTCCGAAAATAGTCAACAACGAACTCTCTTGAAAGCTCAGGCTATCCCGCGTATATATATGTATGCGCGCGCGCGTGTGTATAGAGCGTATGCGAAAGCGCGGATGGCATATTGATTGCGAGCGTTTGTGCCCGCGTTCTTCCACTCGAGCCGCCCCCGATTATTACCGATTGCCTTCGCCGTGCCGGGCGAAAGCTATGCTCCCCCTTCGACTTTTCCTCTTTCGAAATCTGCCCTTTTCATATTTCGGAATCTGATATTTTCCACGATGAGAAAGGCCGAGCGCGAGCTACGGTCTGCAAACGCTTTACACTCGGCTATTATTTCTTGTCGGCTTTTCCGCGCAGGCTGAAACTTCGATAACTCGAAAACGAATAGGCGCTCTGTGATGAACATTTTCAAGTTTGAAAGTGCTCGAGTTTGAGGCAACTTTGCCGTGGCAACGAATGCAAATCTCGAATGAAATTCGGCAAGATTAAGTAGTACAGAAGTTCCAGGCTATCATCTTTCGTTTGCCACGCCACCTCGGCTCGCGGAGAGCTTGCGCAATTACAAGCAAACTCAAGAGACGTCACGCGTCGTTGCTCTTATTTCGTGATCGTGCATCGCCGCAACCGGTTCAGCGGTAAAGGACGAAAAAAACGTTGTTGAATAGCCGCGGCTCTGCGTTAGCCACCACTGCGTGCAAATGTAGCGAAAGATAGCCGAGAGTTTCTTGCTCGCAATAATTCACGAGTCGGCGAGAGGAAAATTTTCGCTCGTCGAAAATCGGAATTCGCTATATAGGGAGAGAGAAAGGGGAGGGCAGTCAATTTAGCTTTGTATGTTTATTTATTCATGGTCACTAGGTGGGCTCGCGAAATTTAGCGGCATCGGACCGCGAAATGACGGCGCGCGCGCGCGGCCGGGCTTTAAAAGCCAATTGAATTAGCCGCGCTGTAAAAGTCGCTCGATCATAAGCGCAGCTCGCCTGCGCGCGCCCTGATAAAGCTAGCGCTTTTTCGCTCGGCAAGCCGGGCGTGATAATTTCCGTTCGCGCGCTGATTCGTCCGGACTCGTGTTTCGGCCCGAGCGGAGAGTCATGGCTTGGGAATTACATACTCGGCGGGCACGTGAGTTAGAAATCCGGTAGTATAGGATTATCGATTCGGCAGCTCGCTCGCCCAGCCGCGGCGGTGTTCCGCGGGAGGGAGAGACGCGTCAGGCCGCGAGCGCCCCTCGACGAGGCCAGAGGAAGTAGCGAGTAACCGCGCACACCGCTTCGGAACAATTCCCCGAGCATCAATTCCAAGTTTAACGAAAATTAGAGCGCGCCTCTCGGCCCGCGCTCCCTTGACAAAGCGAAGCGAAGAAGGAAGCGCACTCCTCGCCAGCGAAATGACGCGAAGCACGGCCAGAGAGGCGAGCTCGACAGCCACTACAGCAGCGAGAGGGCGTCGATGCGATGTACGTCGCGCCACTCGGGCTATATTGCATTCCATCGGGACTCGTGTCCCGGCGAGTCGACTCGCGCGCCGCGGAGGCTTTCGCGATTGTCGCAATTGCGCGATCGCGCGATCCGCTGTACGCCACGGTCTCGTTTGAGTCGCGCGACCGTGAGGCGAGCTCGAGTCAAGCACCGGGATAAGGCGTAATTCGTCGGGCGTGCAAGCCGATACGTCGTGGAGATTATCTTCTCGCGCGGAGGGCAGCTCCGTGGTGAAGCCCCGTGCGCGCGAGCGACGACAAGTTGATGAACGTATCATCAACGGGTGCAAGCGAGCGTGAGCGATCTCTCGCGCAACGGAACCAACTTAAGCCGTACAACGGCAGGTTGTCGACCTGCGGCGCGCGTCTCTCTGTCGGTCGCGCCGAAACAGAGGCCTTACGCGCATATATTTTAGACGCAAGTTGATTCGCCGCAGCGAGAAGCCAAAGTTTACGCATGAAGGCTGCTCGAGTAATTCGAGATGTATTCGGAATCGCGAGTTTTGGAGCAGGCAACGATCTGCGGGAGCTTGAAAGTCATCGGATGATTCGCGGACGAATTATCGACGTTGACGACGAAGAGGCAAACGGTAGCGAATCCCAAGCGCGTTATCTCTCTCTCTCTCTCTCTCTCTCTCTCGGCACTGCACGCGTCAATGAAATTTACGTAACGCGTGCGGCGCGCTTTGCCGGCAAAACTTTGTCATCGCTGTTCAGTATTCCACGTGAATTCTTGGCAAGCCGAAGATTAAAGGTAACTGCAACTTACTCTTTTTCTTTCATTTTGCGAATGATCGCTGACAGAGATTCGCTTCTCTGCGTTCGCCTCGATGATCTTTTTCCTCTCTCTTTCTTGGACGGAGTTTCTTTTTGAAAAGTTTGCCGAGCTGTTTGAACGGCTGCGAGTCTTTCTGAGAGAGGCGGGGGAAGCCGTGTAAAGTTGGGAAGAAAGAATTGTTTCTTTTTTTTACTTTTAGAGACGAGTCTTCAAAGTTAAAGCTGAACGGTCGATAACTAAAATACGAATCGCCGACGCATGGAATAAAACTTGGAATTATATGGTAAATACTTGCAAGATAGTTGGTTAAATACACCAAAGGAAAACAATGAATTCTCATCTCGACCGACAATGCTAAACCTTGAGGCTGTGTACTCTGACTTTTTCCTGTCCTGTTTTCGATCATATACAACTGTAAATGAATGCAAGCAGTAAAGACTGAAAATACGACCCTACCAGCTCTCTGGCAGATGTCTTCTTCTCTCGGAACTCAGATACTGTTCTAAGAAACACTCGAGTTTGAATACAAAATATCCATAAATTTAGAAAATATTCGTATAATATGATTTTATCTATGATTTAAAATTTCCAACATAAAGTATAATATAGCATTAGAATTTCGTTGAAGATGTTTATGGATTCATTGACATTTTAAACTCTGGAATTCGATCTCTAACGTCGAAACGTGATTAAAATATTTAAAATATAAAATACAAACTGGTGTAATTCATGAAAGATCTGTCGTAGCGCACTTATTTGATTTGCCCCGAGCAAATATAAAACATGGGATGCGGATAATTATTTGCTCGATCAGCGTCACTCAACTCGTAATATAACAAAGTGAAGAATAATTGGAGCGTTTATTGAGTCGCGGACAAGAGTAGAACGTACGGCTGCCTTAATGAAGCGCTTGATTCAATTTGATGTATTTATAGTTGAAAGAAATTCGTGCGCACAAAGCTGGGTTCGTTCGGTTGGTCGCGAACGAGACGCACGTAAAGCAAGGTGAAATCGCTGATTAGTCGTTGTATAAACTACCGCGTTTGACTCGGCGAAAAAAAAATGGAAGCAAAATAAGCGCGCTCACCCGAGTGAGAAAACAAAGCGACTGCCGAAACGACGCCAAACGAAAAACCACCTGTAGAACAAGCGTGGCAGCTCGAAATGGAAGCTATTACGGCGTTATCAAGTTATCGCGAGAGCCGTTCGATAGGCGACGAGTAAGGAGTCGCGGTCGACGACGATTGGACCGACTCGCGAGATATCGATTCCCTCGCGACTCGAGGCCCATTCACGTGCAAGGGCTGCCGAGCCGCGCAGTGCCGAGCTGCACTATGCAGCGCAACGCGATCCGCGATTGTCGCTCATCGGCTTTCCGTCGATTTCCACTCGAGCGCGCGCGTCGGATCAAAGAGCCGAGGCGCATTAATAAGCTTCGGCGGCGCGCGTCTCGCGGCCTCCTCGCCGTGTAGTAGGACTTCGTTAACGAGGCTGGCGCAGACGATATCCGCGGCGCCGAGAGAGTCTGCAAAACGAGGATTTAGAGGGGGCTGATTGCGAGCGCGCCGCTAAATCACGACGCACGCGACTCCGCCTGGGGATTATGGTCTAACGAATCGACTGCTGGTCGCGCTCGCGCCTCCAATCCTTAATGGGACTCGGGCATTGTCAAGGAGCCGACTCGAGCGTCGAAATCTCTCTAACGACGTTGAAGGTGCACGTCGGCGGTTACTCACGGCCGGAAATGTGACGCGCAGACCGCCTGCCGCGTCGCGCCGCTGCGATATCGAGCAAAGTGGCTGCTCGCGCGCTCCCCCGACTGGGGACTCCTCTGTCTTTCTCCGCGGCACCTTTCCCCTTGCGCATTCCGCGCGGGGAGCCGGTGTTTCGCACTCGCGATTGTTCCTGAGAGTCTGCAGCGAGACGTTGAATTAGCTGCTTGCTCGAGGATTCTCGTCTCTCGTATATGCGCGTACGTGGCAGTCGACTTTTCACGACACACGCAGAAACGCTGCGACGCGATAGCAGATCGAAGCGAGCTTCTCTCTCTCTCTCTCTCTCTCTCTCTTATCGCGAGAGTAAAGGCTCCGAACGCCATTGGGAATAACTCGATCTCTCCCGCGACGATTTCTCTTTACGCGCACTTCGAAAGAGGCGCTTCGTCGAAATGGCCTGCTCGGCACATCCGAGCACGCTATACGATTCGATTGACGCGCGCGGGGAAGGCAATCGCGCTTCAAACCTCGTCTACTGTCGAAAAAGTGATTTCAGCCGGAGTGCGAACGTCCACGGCCTAGGCAGTCTCGGAGAATTATGAAACGACACGGTCTCATCTCTCTCGGATCATCCGACGAATCCATACTGCCGAGCCAGCGCGCCAGCGCAGATCACGTCGATTTCGTACTCTGTATCTACGATTATACCGTCGGTCAAAGTGCGCCGCACGCGCAATACCTTGCAAGATCTCTTTGCCTCTCTCTCTCTCTCTCTCTCTCTCTCTCGCTCGTCTCTCGCGGATCCATTCCAATCGAATAAGCGAATTCAATTCGGTTTATCGCGAGCTCAAGCTTGCGAAGCACGGACTGGCATTTCGCGCGCGCGTGTGTACGTGTATCCGTATCCGTATCCCTGATCAGCAGACGCCCACAATAAAGCCTAGATGAGCACAGTATGCTGTCTGTTATAGGTAATTTGCAGCGACGGTGCACAATAAACTCCCTCCACGTTTTCGATCGCGCTTCAGATGAGATTTTGATATGCTACTGCGTTTCCTTTTTCCTTTTATTTTCTTTGGTGAAAATGCCGAGTCGAAACAGACCGCCCTTACAGTTGGATCTGTTTAATTAAATTTGAACGTTGAATTTCATTCGATTCACGGATCACGGTGTAACAATATCCGCGAATTTCGCTAGAATCCCCCTTGGCTCTTATGCTTTCCGCATATCATTGTCCGCTACTGTGCACTTATGCATCTTGATAATATGAGATGCAGTACGATGGTATCCCAGATAGGATTACTTTAACGTAATAATGCGGTTTACGAGGCTTTCGCACTACGTATGGTCATTACTGCGGGGCTGCTTCGATGCTGCTTCACGTCAAGTTTCAAAATTACACTTGACATAAACAATTTCGTTTGGGAGAGGATTGTGCCCTCGGCCGCAGAGAACTGGATATTCGGTCGCACGAGGATTTGCTCCTGCAACGAGATCAAATATTTACGAACGAACGACCGTTTTTCTCCATGATAAAATGCATATCCGCACACGATTATCAGCGAAGCCCATAAGGTAGATAATATTATCGAGATTTTTGTGGTCAGATATAGTTATCTAAAACCATTCACGCCTTCCACATTCATCGCGCGTATCCGCCTCAAAACCCGACACAAAAGCATGTGGCAAACTCGTCTTGAGAAGCGTTCCGCCACAATAAGATTCCCTCGGCGTCTATGGGTCCACGCACGTTTCTCTCTCGTGTTACAGCGGGTGCAGAAAGAACAAAAACAGAGCACGTGGGAGAGAGCGAACAAGGCTACGGCGCGCCAGCCACGAAGGGTCAGTCTCTCTTTTTTCCTTTTTTTTTTCGTTTTTTTATGGCTCTCGTTACGTGCCCACGCCTTCGATGCGTGAACGCGGCTCCCGCGCGCGTAACTCGAGAGCTCGCCGATGTCGCTCTCGCACCCGACGCGCATACGCGAAGCGCATATTGTCAGGTCATCGACAGACGCGCACGATGCTGCTGCCCGTTCGGTTGCCTAATATATTTACGATGGCTCTTTGCGGAGGAAGGGCCATGCTGTGAAAGGGTAATCGGTCGGCAGACCGACGCGAAATTGGTTCCGTCGAAATTAGTTTGCCTCGATCGATGATTTATTTGTTTTTCGGTTAGTCAACAACTCAATTTTGCGAGTGGACTTTACGCTACCAAATTTTATGAGAACATTCCGTTGCTTGATTAAACGCGTTTACAAATCTAAATATTTATTTTTGACGTGAATGGACCGGAGAACAATGAACTTTCCAAGGGTTACAAAATTGTCGTCTGCCTGTTGAAGCGATGATGTGTACTCGAGTCAACTCATACAAAAAGCCTCATTAAAGTAGATTCGTTGCATTAATATATTTTCTGCGGCTAGACACATTCTTTGATTATTTTCCAACTGGTCATTTAAAGTCAACGTGGAGCTAAGATTTTTGTTAGCTCGAGCAAGATAAGTTAAAGTCTGTCCTTACTCGGTGAAACTTCGGTGAAACCTGGCAATGCAGACACGACTCGTCGCGTTGAAGAAAGGTTAACGAGACGCGTACGCTAGGTCGTCAAAATCAACAGAAATTCCGATTGACCGAAAACGAAACAATGAGGTGGATCAGCAAAGCTGCATACATGGCTATAAAGTGTCGATTCTTTCGAAAGCATACGGAAAAATACTAATCTATTGTTACACCTGCGACACCGCTCCGAACAGCCGAGCCATCGATTGTTCTTTCTTTCTCTGCTTTTATTTTATTTTATTCCATTCTTTTTTTTCGGATACTTGGCTAATTTCACTGTTCGCGTAAGCGCGAGTCCACTAATTGACCATCACGAGAAAACAGTTAACTTTTTCAAGGTTTAGCGTTGGAACTCACGCACTTGGCTTGCTGCCCGATGAATTTTCTTTATGTTTCTCTCTCTCTCACGCGCGCCTGCCTAACTTCGTTTGCGCTGTGCTCATTGTTTCACGTGTTATGTTATTTTCCAAGCTCGTACTTCGATTACTCGACAAATTAAATTTCTGAACATTTACGAGGGAGCGAAACTCGTCTTTTTAACGAGCCATAATTCGATTCTCTCCTCTGCGTACGCGTATTATTCACGCTTGTTCATTTTTTGTCTTCTTAAATTATTATTATTTTCTTGGCACAGCTGCGAGCATTTTTCAAGGTAAAAGCTAGGCGTACGGGAGGTCGGCAGCAAGGCAAGTTTTAGAGTGAAACGAGTCTTAAATTTCGAGTATCTAATAATATCGAGTAGTGTTTCGTTTTCTTCCAGAGCACGAAAAAAAAAAAAAAGAATTGGATCGCACTGAAGTTGAGTGTCTGGACTATAAACTTCTCGTGCTCGACTTCTCTTCTATTGTGATATGACGTAATTGGCTTTATCATTAAAACACCTGCCCGCCATGCTAACTGTCGACCATAATTTCTTCCGACAACTCCATTATCCGTAGTTATCTTTCCTCTTCGCGTATTATCTAATTAAATTTATACAGTGAGCGCCATTTTTCTGAGAATCAGCTTGGACTTCCGTATCACATCACGCAAATTATAACACAAAGGATCGTCCGTTTCAGTTTCCTCTATTTTTTTTAAATTTAAAAATTTTTTTCATGATAATTCAAGCGAGCCATGCGCGCTAACTTGGCTAAAACAAAGGAAAGCGTAAAACCGCCTCGTGCGTACGGAGATTCGTGTCGGGCAGTCGAAAGGAAACTTCATTTTGTGTTTTTCATCAGCGGCTAATGCACTTTGCACGCGCGTTTAGACCGAGCTAAAATGCAGCGTTCTGAAAAGCCCGACGACGGTGCGTTTCAAGCACGCTCCCGAGCGAAATGTAAAAGCTTCCCAGCGCAACCTCCCTCGGGAATTCCGTGTCGAGTTTTCAATAGAGCCTCTTGAAATCACTCTCTCTCTCTCTTCGCTTGTTGCAGGAGGTGAGTCATCCGAAACACGGTGTGCTCCAAAGCGAGACGCGAGACGCGAGACGCGAGATCGCTTGGCATATTTCTTCAGCGCTGGTAAAACATTTGATCCTCGCGAGGAGTGGGAGGAGGGGGTGGGGATCGGAGGCCCCGACGAAATCTGCCGCCTCGTATCGAAACCGAGCGAAACCCGAGCGCATTCGAGACATTTAATAGCGCTGACAGTCCGGGCGCGGTGAATCTTTGCCGAATATTTACGCGAGGCTCGGATCAACAAGTTTTCATTCGACGCGCGCACGACGCGGCGTCGGCATAAGTAGCTCGCTTAATGAACCAGTCGCAAGCTCATCCATCGTAATCAGACGCGCAAGCCAGGAGCGCCGCACACGCGTCCACCGCATTATTATTCAGAGGGGCGCATGCTCTCTGCGAGCAGCCGAGCAAAACTAACGTCTTGTTGACGCGCTCAAAGGCAAAGGCTGGCGTGGGCGTCGCGAGCCGTGGTCGTGTATACGCGCTCTATCCGAGCGTCGCCCGTCGACAGCTGCAGCTCATCTATGTACGCACGATAATCAGATTAGGTTACGCGCCAAATTAGCGGTCCAGCGGCTGCCTCGCGACGCGGTCTAAGGCGCTTTCGAGTCTGGCTGCACGCGGGTCGCAGCGCGATAACAGCACGACTGGTTACACTTGCTAATTGAAACGCGCGCGTTGCCCTCTACGCGCCGCTCAATTTTCAGCGTCAGCGGAATACTAGACGTGCTTCTCGGGATGCACTTTGATGCTTACGACGCTCGTCGAAGCTTTTGTAATCGTTGCTTTCGCGCCAGTGCGATGCGCGAAGGCGTCGTCCCTGCGAAATATCAATTATTTCTAGGCTCGAAACGCTCACATTACGTCTGCACGAGAGCAATGTGCGTGACCTGACAGACAGCGCTGCTGCAATTCACGAAAATGAAATACCATGCATTTCGTCCCAGCGCGTCCTCGTCCTGTGCCATCGCGCTACAATATCAGGGGACTTGGCGAGAGAGAGAGAGAGAGAGAGAGAGAGTGACAGGCCAACCAGACGCGAGTGGCATGAAGCACTCAAAGGGACCTCTCCATTTCCCGTTGGCTGTCTAGACGTCCTTAAGTGAAACGTTTCGCTAAACTTGATAGCTGATTATGCAAATGTGGAGCCTCGTTCTTTTATTTTTTTCCTTTCAAAATACGCTCAAAGCAAGTAATACATCTCAACACCAAGACTTTAGTTTTCGATTAGCTCCGTTTCAGGGCTAATGAAAACGAGATTAGGGATTAGTTAGAGAGCTAAATCTAGTAGTAGGTTCATACGCTCCTGTTATACTTGGAAAGCCAGAGTATTTGAAGTTAGTTACGTGACGTCACGGAAGATTAAAGTTTTTGTGGCTTTCAAGTTGGACACTTTCATCTCACTTTCGTGGCAATTTCATCTATTCTGTGTGCTTAATAATGTAATTATTTATATACTCTTTTAATATCAATGAGACGGTAAAATCGTATTACAGTTTGGTTCAATTCTTGTCTTGACACTCGGAACTTTCTTTAGCTAGGTTATAGAATTTTTCAGCGCGTTCTCTCAAGATACGTCTGCTTATTTTTCCATTACTTGATCGGGGTATTTCATCGATGAATACAATAGCGCCTTTAAATGAATCACTGTAGTCGAGCTCAGACAATACCTTTAAAACATCCTCTTCAGTCATCTGAAACACAACGATGAAGTTGTTTTACTGGACGAAAAATGGTCAGTAACGTATTGTGTATCATGCAAATCTTACGACGGTTTCGGGACTAATTTTCACGAACGCAACCGGCTGTTCGATGACTATCTCGTGACGAATTCCAACGATGGCGGCATCCACGATGTTTGGATGGCACACTAAAAGTTCTTCGATGTGCGATGGATAAATGTCATAAAGCCGATGTCTAATCATTTCTTTCAGCCTACCGATAATTACGAGTTCGCCATTCTCATCGTAATAACCTTGGTCACCCATGCGAAACCATTCTGTAATCAAATGATAAAAGTTTAAATGAACCAAAGTTAAGCAGAAATATCATGTTAATATGTGTAAATAATTCTTTCAAGAAACTAACTAAATTCAAACTATAATAATCAAACATATTAATGAAAATATAAGCACAACATTTGACTACTATAAAGCTTAGAGTTTTGTTGATCTCTGCAAAACAACAGCAAATTCTCTTGTAAATTGATTTTCTACGATATAAATAAATCTTAATTTCCACTTATTTTATGTATAAATTCAATTACTTGCAGTTTGGTTTTTGTAAAACGATCTACACACTCGTAATACCTTCATTATCGTACGCCAGCTTGTTAGCTTCTGGGTTTTTGTAATAACCAGTCATGCCAAATGGTGTATTCGCTCGTATTTCTCCAACTTCGTTATGTCCAAGAGATGAGCCAGTTTTCACATCGCAAATTTTCAGTTGTATATTGGGTATCACTACACCTTGTGAATCAGGATTGCGACAATTTTTCGTATATTTTGTCAATATCAACGTCTCGGTCGAACCTAAGAGAAAAACCAATAATAAACAAGATTGTATAAATAGAAAGCTGTGAGAAAATGGAGAAAAAAATATCTACCGTATATTTTCTGAATAAATGCATTGCGAAAATACGTTTGTAATTTATTGACAACTTTAGGCGAGATTATCGTTCCGCATGTTTTAAGCAACGACAGAGATTGGAGATCGTAGTTATCGGCTACATTGGATTGGCATAAAATCGTTACTAGATATACATCTGCGGCCAATATGTTTACCTGAATGAACGATTGAACGCTTGTAAATTCACAAAACTGATAAGTTAGCAAACGTATTTTCAAGAAACCTTGTATTTTTCAATGATCTTGCAAGTTTCGGTTGGCTCAAATTCTTGGTGAAACACTTGTGTGCGTCCGACCAAAACATTATGTAGCATGGACCGAAAGTGAAGTTCCCACTCCGGGGCCAAATAATCCAAGCACACTCTCTTTGTGTCTTTCATTTCGGTATCCAGATCAATGCTCGAGATCCAACGCATGCATCTCTCGTTGGAATAACAAACAAATTTTATGATTCCGGTTGTACCAGACGTCGGCATTATTATCGTCGAGTGTGTTGGATTTTTCTCAGCTGGTACTTGAAACTTGTCGATCTCGTCAGGTGATTGGCCGCCAAACAAATTTTCAAAGTGATCATCATACAAAGTGATCAATTTCCAAGCGTGATCTTCCGATTCAGCGGCTTTTTGCAATAACTCCGCCTTGTCTTTGCCGACGAACATAACGCGCGGCTTTATAAAATCGACGTAATATCTGGCAAGTTCTAAAAGGAAGAATGGCGTTTCAGTTAGTTCCGCAGAACAGCAGAAGATTTCAATACAGTGAGCTCATTTACGCAAATTTAAGTCCTGGATAGGCAAGGCATTGTAACTTGCACCGATCAATACTGTGGCGAGAATTATGCTCCCGATGTCTGGATGATTTAGCGAGCACACCGAAACGATATCCCCAGCCACGACTCCCTCTTTTCTCATCCAAATTGCTAAACGAATGCTGCGTTCCTTGAAGGCCTTGTAGGTGGTTTCTTCGCCGGTGACGGAGTTGATCTGAATGAACGATCACGTAACAAGTCGAAATGTCAAGCGTTCGTTACTCGTACTCACCTGCCAAATCCGCTCTGACGCTGCATCCACACGTTTCAATAATTGCTCCGCGAGATTATCAGCGTCGACAGAATAGTACTTCTCGTTCCCTTTGATTATGCAATCTTCGATAACAAATCCATCTCTTTCTTGTGCCATTCTTTTGGAATTTACAGGGAATTATTTTCCAATACGTCCGAACTGTACGATGCTATTCGATCGAGTGCCAAAAAAGAATTCAAGACACATTTGCGCGTAACTTATATAACTGATTTATCATTCTTATCTAATTTATCTTGCTTATCTTTGCATAATTTAATCTACTTAACTACCTGCGAATCTTCATCATTCGATCATTTATTTCGTTCATTTGACCTATTTACTCAAAAGCTGCTACTTCTCCTACGCATACAAAAAACTTTCACAAAATATTAGAAATCAAAATTCTAACTTTCTTATTGGATGTCTAAAATATTTTCATCCTATATTTATTTTTATAATAAATGCACGATTATAGAAACAAAAAAAAAGTAGTTATAATAAAGCACTGATTCTTAAGAAATCTGTTGCATCGTCACCCAAATCTAAACCAACTATAGGCAACAGCCAAATAATAATGAGGCGCCTAAACTGTTTATTCACTCTACAGGAGACTATTCTGTAGCTGTCGATAGCACGTTAAGATATTTTTGCGTCGCACTGGGGTTTCCGCGCGGTTCGCCTCATGCACGCATCTGTGTACGTCGCCACGTCGAGCAAGTAAATGTCGGTTTTGCGCTGTATTTGCATGTTTATACTGCCGATTCGCCTGATTACGAGATAAACGTTTCGGCGAGTCTCTGAAAATACGATAAGCTTCCGTTCTTTGAATTAACTGCGGAAAGAACGAATTGTAACTCAATTTTCCACCCGGAACGACCGAGCACCGATGATTCTAGCTGAGCTTTATTGCCAGAGCGAAAATGGTCCCTCGTATCCCCGTTAATGCGCGGTATTTGCGTAAAAGTAAGCGCTGTGTAACGCCAACTTACGTCACTCGGAACTCAAGCATAAAATATCAAGAGCCTTGAGTGCACAGCTCGCGCTGTCCAGTATTTTATGTCTCCTTTTTCGTGTACGTTGTAAACTGGACAGTGGATTCATCGCCCTTCTCCCTCGCGCACACACGTGCGGAAAAATTCACTTTTGAAAAAAAAATCTTTCACAAATGTAAGAAATACGTAATAAGTGGAAACAATCGTATGCAAGGTGTTTTCTATAGATAAATCCGATAAGTAATACTTCGTCGTATTGTACGTACCGAGCACATTCGACAGTGGTTACGCTTCTTAATCGCGCGGGAAAACGGAAATAAAAGTGCGGCTTTGAGTGTCGATCGGAAATTTTTCAGCGAACTCTCGGCCCGTTACGCGTGAAAGTCCCCGGACAATATTTGCTACGGCAATTGGGGCACATAGAGGCGACTACGAGGCAACGGGACTATTGAAAGTCTGGCTGTCCCTCTGGCGCAGCCCAATCATCTAGTTGCCGTGGCTTTTGGAATGCCAACCTCGCGAGGCATCGCCGACCCGTGGTTAATGCTGCGGTATCGATGGCTGAAAAAGCGTCAATTGCCCGGCGACCACCGCGCGCGAGGCAGAATCGCTGCAAATTGCGAAATCAGTGCGCGCGTGCCTCACCGCCAGCTTTTTGCTTTGAATTGCAGGCTGATTCGATAACGCTTGAATAATTTGCAGCCGGGCTAATCGAGTTTATCCTCCTCCCAAATGTAAGTTGAACAGATAATTGTAATCAGTGCGAAAACGTTGATTTGCTGAAGTTGTGAATCGACAATGAGAAAGTACTTAAATATCTTTATCAAATTTGAAATTAATGACTCGCCCGAAAATAGCACTTGATCATTGAAAATTCACTGCTCGTCAATTGTAATTTTTCAATTATTTATTCAAAATTTATTTGTGTTTTCACGTGCATTCGTCGTTTCAGCTTTGACTAATATTGTACGCCAATTGAACGTCGATACAAAACTGCTGATGTTTTCGCAAACAAGCATTTTAGCAGGAAGTGTCTACGTATAAATCGCGAGTAGCTTGCGCGTGTAACATATTCGATCGCAGTAAGCAACATCGTTTAAACAAACATCGTCAAATTTGACGAGCAACGCTCACTCAGCAGGCTCGCAGGCAAGGCACTTTAATGGACGCTTCCGTGGGGTCTGATAATGCGTATGCCATGTCAAGAAACTTGCGACGAGCTAGGCGCCGTCAAAGGACTACATCGCCGGTCATTTTGCGTTTGTATATATATATAAGGCTAGATTGCAGTTAGGCAACTTTCGCCTGGGAAGAGTAGAAAGTTAACAACGTATGGCCTGGGAAATTGCCGCGAACGTTTTATCGCCCGAGCCGCATAACAATTGTTTGAACATTTTCAAATTACAGCGTCTCGTTGCAAGTCTATGTATATCTCTCTTGGGCAATCAGTCGAATATTGTATGCTTTTATCTAACCGAGTCTACTGAGCTTAATAAAGGATCCAATTTGGCCGCCGACGACTCTGCGCAAACACCGAATCCGGCAAGAATTGTAAACTCGCGTGTTTGCTCGATAAGGTATACATATATGAAGAAAGCGACGAACAAATTGTATACAAAGCCATTAGCTCGCGCACGTGCATTCTTTATTTCGAGCCAAATTTCAAGGTATTTTTAACGAGGGTGAAGAGCTCGTCGATTCGGCGAGATGCGACTTCCATCGCTTCTCAGAGCAAAGCGCCTTCCTCTAATAATTCACAAGAATCTTATCACGAGGAAAAAGCTCGCGACTCACTCGTAACAATGAATCACGCAGCTGCATTAAAATGTACGATACGAAGGTCTTTCTCGAGATTCCATCGCGCCTCCTTTGCCACCCATATGCCGCGCGGAAATGAGCCCCAAAGATTTTTCTTCTCTCTCGAGGAGATAATTTTTTTTATTAATAGCCGTTGCGTGTTTCTTACACTCTCGCGAGCTTCGTTTTACGTGTCCGCGTCGTAAATCACGGCCGAGCGCAAGCCGTTGGAGCGCGACAATCCCCGAGGCATCATAACTTGCCGGCGCGCGATACGTTCCACGGTTGTTTTTCCCTTTTTTTTTACTTTATCACTCGCGGAGCGAGAGCCTCGCTTATAAATTGGTCGGAGCGACGGAATTCGTACGCAGCCGTGGGCGCAGGTGTGTGTGCCTCGAGCGACCTCTCGCGCGATCGACAACACATGCTTTCCTTTTCGCGTCGCGTAAGCCGATGTTGATAAGCAGCGCTCGAGAGCAGGTTTTGCATATTTCGATGGAATCGATGCGCGCGAGGAATACTAAGTTTGGGAGCATTGTGATGGACAAGTGGACGCATCTCAGAAGACGCTGAGCTGTAGCTATCGACTCGCGACGTTACATTACCAAAGCCTTTCAATTTTCAATTTTTCTTTCACCGGTCAACAAGTATCCGCATTTTATCTCCCTTTTCCCATCGGGAGCGCTCAAGTCTGCGGAAAAAATCTAATCCGAGGAGCTCGCAATGAAGGAAAGAAGGGGAAGAAAAGCGCAACGCGATTAGCATTGAAACGAAGTAATCTTTTGGGTCTCTTTCAAGTTCTGGTCTCTGCGGCAAGAAGTAGACGTCGGCTTCCCTCGATACTTACCTGCAGCTTCATAATCTGTTGAGCTAATTATTCCTCGAACTGTATCGCGAGCTTGTGCAAGTTCGCATGAAGTTTACGTCAGAACACATTGCAAAACTTTCGTAGCTTCATTCTACATCACGACTTCTCAATAAAACCTTAACAGGAGTTTATGACTTGAGCAAATAGGTATGTAAGAACTAGGATATGAATTGAAAAGTCATTCCATAAACTTTCCAGAGACTCTTAACTTGTTAAACAATTCCGCGCGGGTTTTACGCACGCCACGAGATCGTTCTGGGAGAGCCAATAAAAACTTTTCGAATTTGCGTTCACTTTCTACTCACGCAATGGTTAATTTTCCCGAAACGAAGAAGGCACGAGACAGTAAAAAGTAAGTCACATTACACATTTGGAAAAGTGTCTCGCGAACTATAAAGTCGGTGAAAATGTGATTCGATGGGGTATATAGATACACACATAGACAGACAGACAGACAGACACACACACACACACACACACACACACACACACACACACACACACACACACACACACACACACACACACACACACACACACACTACAGGTTACAAGCCTCGTGCGCGCGCTCACTGCGAGTTCCCGGCTGGCAGCGGTGGCGGCAACGTCCAATCAATACAGCTTCCCTTTGCCAACTTCTCTCTCTCTCTCTCTCTCTTCGTCCCTTTCTCCCAGGCAACCAGCAAAGCGCCTGTCTCTGTATGATGAACCTATATACGTTGCTTTTGTTTGGCTGTTATCCGCGACTTTATCCGTTCTCCGCATCTCTCATTTCTTACCATTAATTTCGTTAATTCACAAGTGCGACCTTTCAACCGCAATCCCCTGGATCGTTATATTTTTGCGACGAGCTCGCAGAAGCTTCTGTGAAAAGAGCCGCAGCGACTTTCAATCTTGCCAAGCCACCCCCTCCCCCTTTCTGCATTTATGTCTTTCAGCACTGCCGCTGCATCGGCCTTGCGGAGTATACACCTCGCCGTACATACAAACACACTTTCCCTCGTCTCGATCGTATTGCTCGGCGAATAACCGACGCGCACGGTCGATCTCGTAACGTAATTTGCTCCCACTCTCTGGGAATATTCGCTCTCCTCTCTTCGTTCCTTACCCCCGCACGCGCACATTGCGCGCGCGCGTGCACGCGTGCTCGTCGTTAAGGAATGCCGTGCCCTCTTTCTCCTCGCGTTTTTTTCTCTTGCTCTCCGCTGTGCCTCTCAGACCGAACGACTGCGCGAAGATATAGCTGGCCTCGCGTCTACCGAGCGAAATAAAATAATACGCGCCGCGATTACAGGATCCTCGAGCACAGGAGTCGGGCATTCGACGGGAAAGGCTTTTACAGTGTTATGCCGCCGAGAGGTAATTTACTTTCGATTCTTCGCCATTTACTCGGTATATTTATCCATAGGAGACACTTGACAGCTGGCGTAATTGTTGCACGAGTGGATGAGCCGTAATTTACCGAAAAGGGATTATTTTGCCGTCTGTAGCCGCACTTTCCATTCCGAACGTGCTCGAATTGCCTAGTTTTCGTTAATGCGCGTGAACGCAGACGCGTAACTCCTAATTAGAGCTTAATCGTACGCAAGGCTCTGTGATAAATCTCACTTTGGGGCGTTGCTTTTGAATATCTTGGTATTAACTCTTGGCACTTTGGAGGGGGATCGGCGGATAATAAATAATCGATACTCGAAAGCCCATCGAATCTGCGATACATTTTTCAGGCAATACACGCGTCGATCGGGATAAGGTATCGAATGGCGTCGATTGATCTTCCTTTTTGCTCGCACACACTTTCAGCACTTTATGCAAACGAACGTTTTAAGCTCGAAGAGCTTAAGTGTAGAAGCTCTCAGAAACGTAATCCGTATACGCGTATATATAGGCAAAGTGTATCCCCGGGCAAAGCGGCGATGACCACTGCGCCACGGTAGCAGCAGCTCAGCCGCACCCTCGTACTTGGACCGCTCAATCATTCCCAACAAGCTTTCCCAAAGAAACTCACTCGTCGCACTGCTCGCTACAAGGCTCGCCGACGACAAATCGTTCGCAGCGACGTTGTTTGCCTTTTATCGAACGAGCAACCAAGTTATTTTCTCCCGAAACACGGAAATGACGTTGCACGGAGCAGTGCGCTCTAATGCGCAGCAGGCGCAGCCGTGGAACGAAACTCGATTCGCAATTACATTAAGAACATCGAGACCTTTTACTTTGCGGTCAGGGGAGGAGGGATGGGACAAGTGCACGCGTATTATTCCATTTGCATGTCGTAACCTATCGACTTCTCTTGGCTCATCGTTTAACTTCATTCGAATGCGTGGATCGCATCGTTTCTTCGACGCAACGGACATTTTACAATCGGATTACAATGCAGCAGCTGCGCGTTTGATCAAACTTTACGCATCTTCAAGTACCTCGTTTCCAGAGTTTAACAAACTCGGCGTTATGTAGTCTCTTCACTGTATTCGCGAAGAAGCGCCAAGCCGGTTCGTTAAGGCTAAAAGTTGATATTAGCTCGCGCGCGCACACTGCTGCAGCGAAATCCAGAGACGAGAGACAAGATTTAGTTCGCAGTGGAAAGCCGACAGGCGTATAGTTCCGAACTGCGTAATCAACGGACGATTTGCCAAAACTTTTGTCCTTTTAAAAGCGCGTTTTTCTCGCTTCATCCAAGTTGCTCGTGGCTTTGCATTTTCTCTCTCGTCCCCTCCGTTATCGTGACGCGACTGACGCGCAACTGGAGTGAAGGCCATTGACGCTCGGAAATTGTGTGACGTACAACCGCATTCTAATAAGTGTCGGGCGGGATAATCGCCTTTCACGAGTATTCCGCGCGTCAACGCACCACCGCCAAAAAAGAATTACTTTCGAAGTGATGATTCGTGCTTCGCGTATTTGAAATGAGGCAACACCGCGAAATCTGTCGAGGAATTTGATATATTGATTAGCCTTTGCATCGAATAATTTTGTATAGATCCAAGTAATCTCCAGAAACTTTTCATCGGACAGTTCGTACAATGGCATCACGGCAGCTCCGATAAAAGCGAGCGTCCAGCTCGTATAATCATGCCACAGCTACGTACTTTTAATCAAGTACGACGTGAAAGGAGCGCAAAAAGGAATAGAACGCAAACAAAAAAAACGGTAGACAGGATGTCTTTTTCTTCGCGACGTGTAAAAAGGAATGAGGCAGAGAGAGAGAGAGAGAGGAAAACAACGCCTAGAAATGAAACGCCACTGCTGTAATTCCAACGTCCCTTTCTCTCTCTCTCTCTCTCTCTCTCTCTCTCTCTCTCTCTCTCGTACGGATTAGTTTGTGAGTTTCTTGCTCTCTTTGGCGTCTGCTGAATGAATGAGCGAGGAAAAGGACAAAATGTGGAAGCGTTGTTTATTTTCTTTCTCTGCTGCACAGACGACCAACATACTGCAGAAAAATGTCGCATTCGCTGTACACACGTGAATCACTTTAGCGCTTGATCACAGTTCGCTGTAGTCTCGTTTTTTTTTTAATTATTTATTTGTTTTTTGCCGAACTTGACTGGAAAGATATATGCACTTTCCTTTCGCTAGATATTCGTAAATACAGCGTAATGTCGCGTGTGGAGACCATAAGTCGCTATAAAGAGCGAATAGCAAGTCGCGTACGAATACGGCTCAATACAGACGGATTGTGTGCTGACTGTGAAATAGGTAAACGTCGCGAACGAGGGAGGGAACAAGGTAAAATGTCGTTTGGAATCCAAACGAGGACAGTCTGGGCTTTGAAAGTAATACAGACGAGGTAAACATTGGAATGGGAGAGCGGAGAAAATGAGATTGTTTATCTTTCGCGCGAAGTACCCCGAGAAAGAGAAGAACGAACGAATGCAAACAGACTATATATACAGTTGCGACGTCGACTAATAAAAAGTGTCGCCGACTCAAAGCTTATCAATAGAATTATTTAACGTTATTACTAAATTTAATCGCGAGCGTTGCCGAGCAAAGAGATGAGATTACCAAGGTGGAAACGGTAAAATAATCAGATTATGGAAACTGATCTCCGCTTTATTGTACATTCCATAATTGCGATCACAGGGTGTTCATAGTGAAACGTTCCTTTCGGTAGCCAAGTTCTCTATCACAGCAGCGAAACAGTTGCAAATTTGCTGTCTTTTTTGCGCGCACCTCCATTATTTACGTTCCTCTTTTGCCAGGCGTTTCTCAAAGCACTACCGGGTCCGTGGTTTCGACGCTGTATCTCCGAAACGTATCTGTTTTAATAAAGTTGTAATAAAAAGAGCAGGCGATTTGACGTCCAGGCTTTGTTTGCTCGTTCGCGAGCGAGGTGATTTTTCATCTCCCATTTTTTGCACGCGTGGAAGGCTATGGTAACCCCACGTTATACTTCTGCCTTTGGAGCTTTTTCAGCTCCCTTCCCTCGTGTTATTGAAATGCACTCGCTGCTTTAACGCGTCGCACTTGTAATGTGGATACTGTAGATTTTAAATGTATGTCGCACCAAGGGAGCGACTGTTTTTTTTTGCAGATTTATAATTGACAATGTGGCATGTTTCGAAAAAGATTGTGCTTCATCTTTATAATGGTAATATTAGAAATGTTGTAGTATTTTTTCTATTCCTCATTCTGCATACATTTATATTCAATTGTTCAATAACATAGAATTGATTTCTGTCGTAATGGATTACAGAGAAAATTTTCGAACGAGAATTTTGACGGTTGATCGACATATTACACATTTACCATCGGTCGGTCGATTTTTGAACATCCCGTTATAGGTTTGATTATACAGGTAGAGACACTATATAGTTCATGTCGAACTCACTCCAGAACCAAAATGACTCGGTGTGATACTTAAGGATCATCAAGTGGTACTTATTTATATTACTATCGTCAGTCAAATGTAGGGCATGAGATTATTAGTTGAGTTGTACTATTGTATGACATACTCTTTCAATGAAAATACGATTAAAATTTCACACTAACTCATCGTTTGTTGAACACTCTAGAAGTGCAATCCTTTGAAAATAGAGGAATAAATCCACTTGTGCAATAAGCTCAACGAACAAGTGACTTTTGAAATCTAAAATTGCATGAAATCTAAGGTACACTGATTATTTCACACAATTTCAACCATCGTCACCTCAAATAAAAATCACGATAAACTTATGTTAGAAGTATCAAAGCGACATCTCGAACTGTATATATAGAAGTCCCAGAGAAAAACGAAGTCGCAAGCTTGACTGGTTTCACGCGGAATGAGTCGATCCTCGCGCGCACGAGCGCAAGCATTGAAAAGGATTCGAAAGCTTTGCGGTAGCCATAGCAACTCGTGGCAAGTCTTGAAATTCAACCGTCGCGCGTTCTATTACTGTATAACCTATCCCAGGAGAGAGAAAGAGAGAAAGAGAGAAAGAGAGAGAGAAAAGAAGGTATATAACTAACGTCGTTTCTCTCTGCCACTTCTGACGCTAAGCTTGCGACTTTTTCACCCTCTCTTTCTCTCCCTCCCGTTCTTTGCTGGTTTTCACTGCGCGGTAATGGCGAGCTTGCAATTTGTGGTGCTTTGATGGCGATGGCAATGGACGTGCTCGCCCCGTGTGCGCGGATTTTCGCTGTTTCTTAATTGGACGAATTTTTTGCTCTCGCTGCCGGGCAGGAAGAGGACAGACAAGTGGTTATGACTCATACTTTTTGCTTTATCGTTGTCGTTAAGCGAGCGTTTACGTCTGAATTTTTCATTTCTCGACGTTAATCGATTTGAATAATTCTTCGCGAGGCGATCGCTGCCACTCTGCCAGTCATACCGACAAATCACACTTGGCACTTTCACGAATAAAAGGAGTAATCAACTCGTCGCGGCACACTTCTCTCGAAATAAAATTTCCAGGGCGGGAAAGCGGCCAGAGGAAGTAATCTTCGACCACCGTTGAAATGTCATTTCCGATCAACTCTGGCGCCTCGCGTCGAGCGAGAAAAGCGTTTCTCCGCTCTTGAAAACGGCAAATCTCGTTTTCTGCGACACGTCCCCGCGAATCAATTATTAATAGGAACATTAGTATTCGACGAGCCGGCCGAGTTTACGAACGCCCGTGTTCGAAATTGTCCCGGCAAAGATTCGCGATGAGGATTTCATACGCTAACAATACGTGGATGCTTCTGCTGTAAGTCGCGTAGACTTCGCTCGAGAGGGTAGCCTGGCCTTCGACAATCTCCGGAGGCTCTTGTTGATCTGGGTTGGGTTAACGACCATCGACGCTCCGACGAATTGTACAAATTTAGACTCCGAAGATGTCTCGCCTGGCTTCGAGACCCTGAAAATCATTCGTGCAAAGGCCGTCGATAATTTTCGAGGAATGACGTAGTTACCGCGCGTCCAGCAGCTAATAACCGACAAACGACCTGATCGGACGAGAGCGGAGCGCGCGTAGCCGCGGCTACAGCGCGATAATTTCTGCCGAGGAGAAACGACCTGGGCCTTGGCTGCGCTGCTAATGGCACATTCGAACGCTCGCGAGCCTCCGACCGAACGACAGCGTTACTGGCAATCTTCCCTGCCCGTAGTCGTGCGAGCGCGTCCGCGCGCGGCTATTACGCTCCGCTAACAGCTTGCCGCCGCGCGCGATGGCATCGTAACCAGTTTATACCGCGTAATGGACTGATAACGAGAATTTCACTGCGAGAAAGTGCGCGCGTCGCGGATTAGTTCCACGGGAGTAGCGCGCGGCCAAATTGAAAACGCTCCCCGACAGCCGACGCGCGGGGGGAGGCTGCGAATCTCCGCCGCGCAAATCCAGGGATACGTACCGATGCGCAAAGGCAGCGCGATTCTCGACGCAACAATGGCGCGGCTAATAATCCGAGACACAAAGGCGCGATGGCGAGCTTCCGAAGATACGGGAGTCAGCGTCGCGTTCGTTCGGGCAAGGGCGAGGCATTGTAAATAATTTGGCTCGAAAGCTCGGCCGCGAGCGTCTAGGTTTGCACATAAGTTGAGATTGCCAAGTAATAAACTGTGGCTCCGTCCTATCTCGAGGCGCGTCTTCGAGTTTACCTCGCGTCCAAACACATTCGCACGGGTGCATTTTCGATTGCGTAAAAGCCACTTTTCATTCGTTTACGGGCGAGCCACGTTATGTAGACGCCCGGTTTCACGGCCCGCTTGTCCGTCAGCGTAAGTAAGCTGGACATTCGCACAAACGCAAATCGAGACGAGAGTACTTTCGGACATTAATCTGAAAGTTGCGTATTTGCATTTTATTCGCACTTCGATAGAGGGAAGCCGAGCAAACAAGTCTTTTCCCACTCTCTCGCGCTCTATCTTCCTCTCTTTCTCTCTCGCTGCTAGCCAAACTCCAGATCCTTCTCGCTCGCGACGTTGGTTTAACGCGAGAACAAGCTAGCGGCTAATTGCTCGGTCTGCGTTCATTTCATCGCGAGCACGCGCGCGACTTTATGATCGAAGTACAGTTGTAGCGACAAACTTGTGAAAAGAGGATCAGCTTCGTCAAATATAGACCGAGTCGATCGACTTGATTTACCGTGAATTTAATACATTATACCTTTGTTGGATAGAGAGCTTCTCGAAGGAAATTCACTAGCGAACTTATAGGAAAGTTTTTGTAAGCTCCAGGCTTAGTTCGCGATGATGTGCAAGCTCAGAATCAATCTCATGTAATTGCGAAAGTTCGACGTTATAACGCGAAAATAAGACACCGTGTGATGTCGAAAATTCGAAAAACAATTATGTCCAAAGTTGCGTCTCCGACATTTGCCATCGTCATCGCTATCGCCATTCCACTCGCAATTGGCCGACCTCAAGCTTGCCTTTAATAAAATTTCTGGTCGAGTTTAATTTAGCCGCAAGTCGAAAATTCACGACCCAATAAATCCGAAAGTGCGCGCAGGCAGCGACACGGCGACAGATTACTCGCTGCTCGGTAGATGAAAGGCGCTCGACTCGAAAGTAGCTCGTAGCAGTCGCCGAAGCGCTCGCAATCCAGGATCTGGGTGCTCGCGCGCGAGCGATTTTCGGGAACGCCGAGCGCGCGCTTGTCGAGCGGCCCAGTGAGATCCACGCGCAATCGAACACGCGCGTTCTCCCGCCAGATGTTTCGCAATTATAACGCCGACCGTCCCTTGAACTGACGTCTGCAAGGCGTTTGATACGCGGTACACGTGAAATCGAACGGTGGAAAGGGGACTCGAGCACGCGACGAGCTCGCTCTCTCTCTTTCCTGGGGCATCTCTGATGTATTATCGGAATGTCGCGCCAGCTTCCAACTTTAACGAACGTGGCGCCTCGCTAACGCGACTTTTCCTTACTTCGCCAACCAAACTTTTCGCCGCGTTCTCTCGCGCGCGCGAGAAGCTCCCGGGAAGTGAGAGCGCGAAATGGAGGAAAGAAAAAACATGGCGGTAATGATAATAGACAATTAGGGCCGCGCAATCGTGTATCCGCGCGATTTCCTGCCCCCTCTTGACCCTCGGAAAGCTTCGCCTCATTTGTATTTCCGGCGGCAATGGTCTGCGGCTGAAATTATTAAAGTATATTAACGGCACGCAAGCCCCACTGGCGCACTTCGCGCGCGCGCGCGCGCGCGCGCGAGAACAACAAGATAATTTTTGTGTTGGAAATGGAACGACTGTGTTGCCCTATCTCGGCAGTTTTTCCACGTCGCCGCAGACGCTTATCGCACTCGGTCAGCTCTCCTCTTCCTTCCTTTACGTTTCTTTTCCTGTGTACCTCGAGGGACTTGGCGCTCTTTGTCTGCGATGCGATAAGCTACATTCTTGCCGTCGTTGTCTCATGATTTTTGCTCTTTTCTCGGTAAGGGAGGCTCCTCCCCCTTTTGCTGCTGCTGCTGCTGCTGCTGCTGCTGCTGTTATTGTGATCTACGATGCTTAGAGATAAGTTTGCTCGAAGGATGAAAATGCTTGAGAGTTGGCTTGTTTTTGTCGTACAGAATCGAAAGCAAATTATCGGCGTTCGTAATCACGTAGCTATATTCTACTTTGGATAAAGAATAATACTCTTACAAGTCAATCCGAAGCAAGAATAGTTCGGTCTTTGCATTCGAATATACCAGTTTGCCAAACTTCATCTAAATGACAAATCAAAGTGAGTAATGACTCAAGATCCTGAACAAGTTTTGGGGCAGAAAGATTTTGTGAGAAAGTTTACTTCACAAAGGGGATTGACGTGATCAATTTGTAAAAGTACTAATAAAGAAAAGTCCATTTTCTGCCGGTATTAACCCCTTCCCGATGTTCTAGCGCACAGAAGCTGGGCGTGCTACGAGATTCCATCTGAGACCTAATTATAAAATCTACAAAGTGATCAAACGAGATTTACGTTCCAAGTAATCAAGAAAGCCTTTGCCTCGCTGTCAGCGCTAAATAATCAACATGTTCCGCCTGAATTCCGACAATCATAACTACGGCGAGTCGACTCTGGAAAAGCCAAGTTCTCGAACAAAGAACATCGAGTCGCTCGGAAAGAAAGTAGGCAGCAGCAAAAAACGAGGCATTATTGTTCGTCAGGATCAAAGAACTGCTCTCGCGTAATGATCCGAGCACGGAATCGTTAGAAGCTGGAAACTCTCTTATTGTTGGTGGCGTCCAGGAAGCGAAGACGGATTGCTAGTGACGACGACGGCGGCTTTATATAGAAAACTCACTCCGCCCTTGCATACACGACATAAGTTTCGTACTTTCCCTCTTTTGACCAACTCCCACCTGTCATTCAGGACTCGTTTACGTTGCTTTTCACTTTCTTTTCCCCTCGCTTTGATCAAATTTTCACGTGCGACCGCTCGATAATGATAAACTTTTGCTCCCCTGCCGCGCATTACAACGAAAACTCCGACTTAAGAGAGAACTTTTGATTGAATTATTTCGCCTTCTTATTTGTACTTTCCGCCTGTGCACATGCGATATGTTATGAAGAGTTTTTCTTGTTACGCTGAAACTTCGCTTTATTTCCGTCATGCCTCGCCGCGCCGCGCGCCTCTCCTCGTGTCGGATTGATCGCGCGTGTTATTTTTTCCAAGTCGATGGTTTTCGTTTGCGCACGTGCGGCAGCGCGTCGAGAAAATGAATTTTTTTGATGGACATATTTTGGAAAGCTAATAAATTGCTCGTGAACTGCGTTTCCTATACATACTGCCTCTCGTCTAACTTACTTCTTTGGATATTATATTTACTATGGGAATGTTGATGGAAATTCTTCGAGAATTGGAAGACTATTTTTTTTCCGTGCGTGAAAAAATTACCGTTTCATCGAATCGAATCACTTTTAGATTACTTTTTCTGGTTTTTATCATGTCGAATATACCCAAGCCAATTTTATGGTGTTGAATTGAAGTGTCAATCAATGAAAAATTACTCGCGATCACGGCATAGCAGCGGCACTAGCAGCCTGGAGCAATTCGACGCAAGTTTTAATGTCAAAGGATCGTCAGCACGAGAGCGAGAGTTTTTATTGTTATTTAATGCATAACAATGATTCCGTGGCTTCCCCGTCGAACTTAATATGCTTATATCGGCGATCGCAAGTCATTTGTCTTTGAATAAAACGGAAACGAGAAAAATGTCTCTGAAATAAGAATGAAATATGCAAGATCGGCTATTCCCTTACAATGAGCTATGTTTAAGAGGTTTAACTAGTTGTTAATTTTCGTCGGAATGAAATTTGCCGTTGAATTTAACAATGTGAAATTGGTAAAGTAGACTTAGTCGGTTCTGTCGGTAAGCCACCGTTGATTGCGCTGCTGGCAATCCTTTTGAAAGACAAAAGCACCCAATCGAAACGCGCTCCCACCCGCGAACGAGGCAACACAAGCGCCGTCAATAGCACCGACACACAGCACGATAATTTACACTCGAAGAGCAGCAACAGCTGCAGGGATCGATGACGCGATACCTACTCAGACACATCACTCCCTGATACCCATCAAATCAGTCCTCTGTAGAGGGCTGCAGCGCAGCAAACATTCAAGCGTAAACGCCATCTGAGCGGTTGTAGGCGCGCGTGCGGCGCAGCTTGTACTCAGTGTAATTGCGCTTCCCACTTGGGCTACCACGATCATTATTCGCTGATTAATTTCCGCGCGAGGGAGCCGACGCGACGGCTGTCGAGCGTCAGCGGCTTGGCAGGTATCAGTTATGGCCGTGAATGGAGGACTTACGAGCGCGCGCGCGGCGCTTGTACTCCCAAGCGAAGGCCGATGGCGCCGAAGGAAACACAAAAGTCGATAGTCGTGCGTTTGTCGTTTGGTGATTTGCAGGCAAGTGAAAGCTTGAATTATCGCCAGGCACGGTGGTGTCCTCGGTTTGGCCGAGATAACCAGCGCGAAGCGCAACTGGAATTCACTCGCGCCCGTTCCGCCGTTCCTTCACTGATGGCGGAAGTATTAACGCGCGGGACCTTTGTCAACCGTGCCCTCGGTGGAAACTTGTCAAATTAGCGCGCCCGTCGTCCGCGACTTTTAATCCTCGCGCGTACGCGCGCCGCCCGTGTCTCTTTTTTTCTAATTACGCAAGCTAATTTGAAAACTGCCCTTTCACCGTCGGCCAGTCGCGCGCGGAATAAAAAGAAGGCAGCCGTCGAAGGAAAAAGCTCTCGCGTGCAAAGCTTTTAACTCTGGGGCAAGTTCACTCCTCTCTCTCTCTCTCTCTCTCTCTCTCTCTCTCTTTGCCCCATGCCCCCGAGATGATTGAGCAATTTCTGGCCTGATTGTAGCGACGAACGCGTTCTCTTTTTCCCATTGCTCTTTGCCGCTGGTCTCTTTCGCTCCTGACGTTTCGTTTCATTCGAAGGGCCATTTTGAACATTATTTTTCCCCGGGAAAATGCACGCGGCAGAGCGGTCGATGGCAGGCTAGACGCGGGCGCACAGCGCGATCTTTGCCTTTCTTTTTTTCAGCGGCAAGCGGATGCCGAAATTGAAGATTTTAATTTCGCAACGCGCGTGGGCGCGCTGACCAGCTTGAGTCGAGTAGCGCACGAAGCGAGGGATTTCATTCGGCAAGTACACTTTGCGGAAGGCTCACTTGCGGACAAATCTTTCAGTAGTCGTACGTAATTCAGCAGCCACTCGATAGCCTCGCGCCGCAGCCGCTGACTTGGACTCCACGTAAGTCAATCAATGAGAAAGCTCTGGAGCTGCCAGCCGGCAATGCGCATCAATGATTAACAGCGACTCAACCCGGGAAAGGAAGATAAAGCGAGTTACTGATTATATTCATGCCGCTTACCCACTCTCTTAGCCCTTGCGCAAGAAAATATATTGGAGTGGCGCGCGGGAGCGCCACTTTAAGAAGTGCTTTCATTTATTCATCAGGCTGCCGAGGGACCGATAGATATATCGCGGCGATTAGTCGCGGTTTCTACATTTTTGAACGTCGCGGAGGAGTTCGCTCATCAAGCCCACCTGCCAAATGCGATCGAGCAATCGTTCGTTCTCGTTTGCTCTTATTTTTCTCATACGTAATCGTACACGCGAAAATGCCCGTTGTCATTTTAATTAGCAAACTCTCATGAATAAAAACAAAAAAATTCATTTTGTTCGTTAGCTTGTTAATTATAACGCGAATAATGACTGCAAAGATTAACCTGATATCCCTCGTATCAACAGAGCCGCTGTAATATTAATTGAAAATTAATAACGAAGGTACACTTCATTCCAATAATCACTATACGAATCCGCTGAAACTGTAATTTCATTCAAATCTCAACCCGAAGAAAATAATATATTTATGTGTCGTGTATCAGGGTAGATCGCAAAATCAGATTATTCTGCAGGTAAAAGCAATTGAAGAAATTGGCTATCGCATTAAATCCGAAAAACCATTCAAATGCATAAACCCAAATGGCAAGGTTCTCCCTGCGGTGTAACTTACGAGTAATTAAGGATCATTTCATTTCACCCAAGTCATATAGGCCGGCATTAAGGTCACGTCAACGACATTCTCTCGAAGAACGATCACGCGCAGTTTAATAAAAAAAAATACCTTGAGGGTTGAACTTTATGCCCCATATCGTCGCCTGACGTGACTCAGCGATATATAGACGCCCAGTAGGGAATTCGCACTCGCTATATAAAATGCGAACGTTCCTTTCCTATTTATTTTTTGTCTGGGGTCGAGCGAATACTTCCTCTCTTCTTCTTTTTAGCGATGTCGGATATTGACAAGGAGCTTTTATTGCGTTAGAGCTTCTGAGCTGAAAGCCAGGATAAATAAGTTGTATTAGTAAAAATACCCAGGGATAAGGTTTTTTTCTATTCTTCATTTGTATTTCTGTGCATTTTAATTACTATTACAATCGCATTGTCAATTTTACCGAGATGATAATTTCGAATTAAGAATAAATCAACGATAAGCACAGGGACTACGTCAATATCGGAAGAATAAAAGGGAGCAATTGTTTGTTACAATAGCACAGTTTCGCTGCCAGAATAAAAATAAAATTTGCCCTGCAACACTAAAAATATTAAAGTAAAGACTGAAAGCGAAAACAAAAAAACTGAGCGCAAAGCCATCATATCCTTCGCGTTCGCTCTACTTTCTATCGTGTGTGCAAACAACATATAAGCTCCACCTTCGGAGCAAAAAAGAAAAAAAAACGGGAAAAAAAAGAAAAAAGCAGTAGAGACAACGTCGACCCTGAGCGCGCGCAGAAAATAAGGATATTAAAGTGGCTGTTTTGCTCGTAAAGAGAGGGTAAATCAGCAACGGCATCGGAAAAAAAAAGAGAAAAAACCCACGATGCCGCGCGTATATCGGAAAGGATTTATAATGAAGCGTTTTTCAATACGAGAAATCGCGCTTTTTAATGTTTCATATTACGCGCAAATAAAAATGAATCCATTTACGCACGAGGGTTTATTGAAAGGAGAAGAAGGAACAGGACCGAGAGCAGCCGGTTCAATGTCGTGAGTTAATTGAAAAGCTTTCACCGAGAAAGTAATGTTTGTTGGCAAACAATTAAACAGCGCACCGTAACAGGCAGCGAATTTCAACAGGGGGGAAAAAAACATAAGCACTTGAAAATGAATCCGTCGATGAGAAAATCGATATCGAGACTTTGTAATTCGTGGCGCTGTGCGTCGGAAGTGCAGGCAATTATGCGCTGCGTCCTCTAATAATTAATTGCGCGCGCCATTGAATCCTTATGGCCCTTTAATTGGAACAATTGCAGGAGGGAGCTGCCACGCCACGTCTGCTCCTTTTTTCGTTCATTTGGCTTTGATGCAAACCAAGCGCCTATAAGACCGAAAGCTGTTATTTGCGAGGACGGCTATTACAATCGCCATTAGCTCGAAATTCAATCTATTTTAACGAGGCTGAAAATTAACGAGGTTAATTAGATTTCACGTTGTACGTGCTCCAATTAAGACTCGCGCGCGCGTGCGTGCGAAAACGTGTCGGAATCCAATATTTATCGAGAAGCCGACGGCGCGTATATTTTTGCCGCGCGGCAGTGTCGCTAAAACCGTTGACGCGCGCATTGTCCGGCGCGAGAGGTGCATTTTTCCGTCGTATCACAAGAGAATGAAACGCCGAAAGGAAGATATAAAGAGGCCCTCGGCGAGAGCAGCGGTAAAAAGGGTTGCGCCGCAACTTTTTTTCGCCGTGACGTAAGGAGCCAGCGCGAGAATTTGGAGAACTCGAACGCCCCTCGGTGTATAGCGTGCCTTCGCTCGTCTCATTGCTATTCTGTACCAGCCGTCAGCGAGCGCCCCCAATCAATTCCCGCCGTCTTTCGCATCGATCGGACGAGTTTATACGGGTCATTAGACCGAAACTTTTACCCGGGAATCGAGACAGTTCAAGTACAAATCCCGTCCAATGAGGCGACAATACGAGCGAACGCGCAAGCGTATACCTGCAATAAGTTTCGTCGTCGATAACAAGCCAATTACGTAGCGGAGTGTCGGCGGTGGCTGGGACTGCTGGGCGTCGCGCCTTTATTTCCCTGCTATTGATACATACATATCGATTGGCTTGCCGCGCGGCTGCAGTGCGCGACCGCGAAATCCGACGCCCCGCGCGCAAACGCCTATTGCAAGACTGCGACTTGATGCCTTGGCACGCGAGCAGGTGGCGCCGCGCGAATCACGTAATTGACGGAATTTACGCGATTCACGCGCCAATTTCGCGTCCGAGAGTATCGTTAGTTTAGACCCACTGAACGTCACCGTAGATCAGAATTAGTGTCTCCGCGCGGAGCAGTGTATTCGAATACCGCACAACGGTGGGCATTTGCGGTGGATTTAGTGAAATTAATATCGCGCGAGTGTGCTCTCACAGAAGCAGAATTGAATATGCAGTTAATCTGCGCGCAAGTTAAGTGTGGCGTTAAGCAATGTTAGCTTTGAAATAGAGGGTCCGTGGAGGCAGATTACAACGGCTCTACTCGTGTGATTCGCCCGCGAGACGAGAATCGCGGCGCACCATCGCCAAGTCCGCGGACGAGGAACGCGACGAGTCAAATCCCGATGATTCCCCACGGCGACGTAGCCAAGTAGTACGAGTCCGGCTGCGACGCGCCCTCGGCTCGACCGCTCGGACGAATTCGCAACGAACGCGCTGCATTCCCCTCCCGCGAGTGCGCGCGACGCAGCCGGGCGACGACGACTAGCTGCGGCCGAGGCGGTCGACCACCTCTGACGCCTGGCAAAAATCGGCCGACCTCTACCGCGCGAGCGCGGCACCGGATTCGCCGCCCGAAGTGGGAGTGGCGCGGGGCTCGAATGTTCAGTGACCGGCGCGAGCAACGCGCTTATTATCGAAAGCTCCGCGACGCGGAAGTGACGCGGGGACTTTTATCTCGCCCTGGCGTCCGTTGTTTCGAGCCGCACCATTAATAATTCACGAGCGACTCGTTCATGATTCACGCGCGCGGGCTGGACATGACGACTTCGCAGTTCAACGTGCGACGGATAAAAAGGAAGAGGAAAAATAATACATGCATCGTCGCGCGACGTTTCGGCGAAGGACCCGATGATCGCGCGCTCGCGAGGGTCGCGCATATAATTAGCGCGGCGCACTCGAGCGTGAGCGCTGATTAGCGGATCGGGACTGGCGAGCTTCCCCGTGCCGTGAATTTTTAACGACCGCTCGGCTAGCTCGCGGAGGGCGCAAAGCCGCGCCGGTGGCGACGGCCCGCGAACGACGACTCGAGGGCGCGAGCTCGACGAGCGGGGCTCCGATTGATTTCCGCGAGCGCGCCCATCCAGCTTAATAGAGCGTGACGAGCCCGATGCACCGACAAAAGCGCCGGTCCCGAGCTCATTTTCTATCCTGTTACCCCGTTCGCGGCCGCGCGCGAGCTGTCGGCAACATTCGATCCTTCTCTTTTTAAAGAGGACGGCGTTGCGCTCTAGGGGATGAATTTTTTACGCGTTCATGCTTCGTTCGCGGGGAATGCGAATCGCGATACTTTTTTTCTTCTCCTATTGTTGGAGTCTGTTATTTTTGCGATGGAAATCGATGATGGACTTTCTTTCTCGCGCATCGCGTGCGTTTCTTTTCTTCCTCGTGTACGAAGCAAACGCGAAAAAAAGTTTCCATCAATTTTCTGCTTATTGGAACTTTGGTCATTCATAACAAAAATCCGCGAATATATGCGTGACAATCACGCGTCAGAATGAAAAATCGGTAGTTCGAATGGATTTAATACACGTAAAGTTATTCGGCAAACCAGTTATTAATATCAAGTGCTCGCGCGCGAGTCCAATAAGACACGAAGACCGATCGAAAGTGTATTTATGATTATGCGAAAAGGAAAAAGTGCGAGTAGGTGCACAATGGGGCGTCGCGTGATACTGTTAAAATGAAAATTTTCGGGTCAGATTAACCCGCAGAAAGTATCGGTGCCGGCAGAAAACTTCTACTCGGCTGACCTTAATGGGAATAGTTGAAGCAAGTACGGGAGAAATTGACTAAAGTCTTTGGCACGTCTTTATACAGGGAAGATCCGAGAGAAACTTCCGTGTGATGCTGCTCTTTCCCTCTCTACTTTATATTTATTACTAATTCAATGCGGTGACGTTATTTAGCCCTCCCCCTCGCCCCTCAAGAGTTAAGTTAAACGCAAACTTGCCTAGATACGCCTCAACTATGTTTGCCTCAAAACTATTTTCTCATTCCCGTTTGTGAGTCACATTTGACGTGCTAATTTGCTGATTCCCTTTGCTTCGCGATTGGTTATTCTAGAAAGCACAGGCCACTTTCACAGAGAAAAGAGCCAGACGAACTTTCAGCAAAATTCAACAAGCCGCATATAGAAAACAGAAGAATGTCCCACTCGACAGTCCAGTCGTCTCGACGTGGAAAAGACAATGGTCGGAATTAACGCTCCCCGTTCGCGCAAGAAGTGCAACGACATAGCTCCGTGTGTGTAACTTCGCCGAGTGTGCAAAAACGACGGATGCGAGTCTCATCGTGCGCGGCTAAACAATTCCATATGATTACGCGAGAGAGCAGACGAACTCTGGCCTCTCTTTGGCTGGCATTCAAGTTTTCCCCCTTTCACCCCGCACTAAGATAAGAGTATCGGAAATACAAGGGTACAAAGGCTTTACTTTCTTATCTGCTGCGAATTCATAAATTCCCCCTTCCCGTTCTAGCCCCCCCCCTCTCCCTCTCTCTGTCTCGTGTATATTCCGCGAAAGTTTCTCCGAGCAGCCGATTATTCAGCCAGTTGAATCTGCCAACCGGTAATACGGATTTGCATCATCATCACGCCCGTAGAATCAGTTCGCCCGCGAGCAAAGGGCTAAACTCATCAAACTACCCGACGAGTTTGCTTGGCAACCAGGAGCTTCGATGCAGGCATAGCTCGTAACGCTACTCCTGCGTGGATATTCGGCTCGGCGCAACTTCGCGCTCAACAATGTATTGACGCGCGGCTGCTCTGCCTTCGACTGTCTGTGCCTTGCGGCTGAGCGGCACAGACAGGCTCGATCGGCTTGGCGCGGACTTGGAATCTTCTGATAGGTCGACCCGTCCGAGTAAGGCGAGACGCGCTGACGCAACTCGCCGCGGTCCTTCTTGCCGAGGCTCTGGACGGCGCACGATTCTCGAAGGCCAATCCAGTATGAAAAAGCGTATTTCCTCGAAAGGTTTCGGAGGGCGCGCGCGCGCGCCTATGCAGCCACGTTTCGGCTGCGTCAGCGTGACGGAGCGATAGCAACGACAACTGCATGCAACAAGTGCCAGTACAATCCATGCATCCTCTTAGCCGATCTCTCTCCCTCGAATTAAAATTCAAGAGCATGCGTCGCTCTCGATATTCCTTTTTTTTGCTCTGCCTTTTTTCCTTTTTGCGAATGTCGCGCATCGCAAAATTCGAGAGACCGGGAGGATCATGAAGCTCTCGTGAGCTGCATCTGATTAGCTATCTGGTTGGCTATTGATTGTCACATCTGACTTGCATCGTTGATAATGAACAAAGGCGAGGATACTTTTATCGGTCGATAGGATACTTTTATCGTTTTGCATAACCGAGCACGTGTCGACAGAGAACGCGACAAACATGTCCAGGCTGCGACCGGATTTAGTATATGCGCGCGCGTGTTTTTCTCTCGTCGTTAGTGCTTTTGCCGTAACCTATATTTCATTTATGGCGATGTACTCGTTACAGCCGGAGTATAAGGTCGTAAATTCGCCTGAATATTCTTTATGTACATAAAGTGCGCGCACGTTCGGCGAGTATTTCATTTTATCATGCCGTGGTCTCTCGCTTTCCGAAATGAAAAATGATGTGGTTGTTTTTCACTGGTCCTGATTTAATTAGTCTGGTACGTCGGTAAATTTACCAGGTGTCTGTTTGATCTAAGTTTTAGGGGCAACAGACCACAGATCAGCATCCCCTGCCAGCCAACTTAGCCCAAAGCTTTTGGGATTAGTTCGCATCGAAGGCATGTAGGTTCAGTGCAAATAAATTACTACTGTGAATGGAGCCTGCTTTTATTGTATCGCTAAATGGCGCGATCAGATTGTTAATTATAAAGTTGTTACTCGCTAGAACGAAGCTGTCATTCGAATGGAATTCTTATCAATTTTCCAATATAGCTGTAACCATTAAATTCAATAGCACCGATAAGAACAAAAAGTTTCTCTTCAATATCCATCACAAGTTAATAAAAAAGAGAGGGGAAAAACCACAGACACGAGAAAAAATTTATCGAACGTTGCTTTTTACTCTCTTTTCCAAAAACCACAGACGCGACCGTTCGATACCGGGCGGTTTTGCAATGGAATTAATTTCTATCTTTGAACGTTAGTATTGAAATGAAAATATAAAAGTTCGCGGAGAGCCGTTGATCACTGGCGCGGAGGATTAATATTCGAAAGCCTCGTGGAACTGACGAGCCAGTGCACTCGGCGCTGCTTTGCTTTCCACTCCGTGGATTTTACTTCACGCGGCTGCTCGTTCAGAAGAAGCTCCTCGTCGAGCCGTGAAAAATCAGCGGATTCGCGAAATGATAACGATGAGCCGCCAGGGCGTTGCGAAAGCAGCTTCTACCGGACAATTATTTTCTGATTCGGTAGCGCATTAGTATTATGCAAGTAATTTTCGTCACGGACGGTGATCCTTACTACGGCCCTTTGATCATTTCACAGTAGGATGAGCTCGTTGTTCCGATCTGAAAAATGCACTGAATAATCATTTCTATAAAATGTGGTTAATTTGCGCGAGCGATCGACACTGCGAACCTGGCATTTTTAATTGTCGGCGTTTTTCTTTAAGAAAAGTCGAATGAAATATTGTCTATATCGACTAAAGTACTTGTCAAATTTCTCGTAATTCGAGATAATTCTTCAAACAAGAATTCTTTCAGGTTGTTTAATTTTAGTAACGAATAACGAATCGGATAATAATTATTTGTGCATGACGGGTATTAAAGAACGATCAAAGAATTTTACGAGCCATTGAGCGCAAGCCAAGGTGTATCGCAGTGGCTCTCAAAATGGCTCTAGAAACTTGTGTCGTTTCAGCATGCAAAGATGAACGCCAACGCGACAGCAGCGATGGCAACAGCGTCGACCTCGACGGTAGGCCTCGGCATCACAACACTCGCCGGGGTGTTCAACAGCGTCGACTCGCTGGAAGACGGGGTGACAATGGCCGACGGCAGTCTCAACATATCGCCGGTCACGTTGTCTTCCGACTGGTCGAGAGTCGTTAGGCTACTCCTGCTAGCTTCGCTCGCTGTCATTGGCAGCGTCGGCAACGTCTTTATGATATCGGCCATCATGGTCGAGGACCATCTCAAAAAGAAAGGTGAGTCGATTACTTCTCCTCTCTCGCCGCGCTTCTCTCTCTCTCTCTCTCTCTCTCTATCTATCTTTCTCTGCGCACGAAATATATTTTCAGTGCGGGGAGGAAGCCACGGCTGGGCGCACGACGTTTTCGTCATATTTTAGAGTCCTTATGAATTTTCATGAACGCGCGCGAGCGCGAGCCATTGTACTGCGACGCTCTGTACGAACGACGGTTTTGCGAAGCCCCTACATTCAACCGAATTGACACAGGCTGTTGAACGCGCGCTGCGAAACAAATACCAGATTTTCCATTTGTAAGGCTTCGACAACTCTAACGCAGCTCGATTCCCTCTTCCGCTTCTCATTCTTTCTATCTCGCGGGGCACTTTTGAATTACAACAGGAGCCAAATGTCGGTTTATTCCGCTCACGTACATACGGGCGGCGTGGAAAAAAAAATTCGTTTTCCTAAGTTATCCCCGCCCAGCACTCCAGGGAAGAAATTTAACTAAAAGGTTTACAGAGAACCGAACGGGTGAGAGCAAGCTCTGCATAGTGGAATTCATTTTCATATTCATGAAAGTAAAATTAATCGTAATTATAAGGGGGGGGGGGGAGTTGGCCAAGAAAAGATTCGCCTGCGTCGGACACTTTAACTCGAACATCCAATGTTAACATTTACTAGAAATGTAATTTACACACGCGACATTGTTGGTAACGAAATTACAACAGTTAGTAGGCAATGTGGACTGTATGGTATGAAAACCACGCAACAACGTGGGAGTAGCATGTGATTTGTACCGTGAACATTCACTCGCCGTTGCGGTATTGTATTTTCCCAGGGCCCTTTGAAGCAGGATGTTCCAAAACTATACGCCGTGTGATTCTCAAGGTTGAACGTACTCTTTCCGAGACTGGCACTTCTATTTCGGAAATCGAGGTCAAGTTTCGAAAACGCTTGATAACATTCTAGTCGAGTCTTATCACCGTTGTGGTAAAAAATTCAATTTAATCTTTTAAATTGAATTTTCACCAGAGAAGTGTCGATAAAGTGAATCATTATTAATAAGTCTCAATTGTTCGCTTGATCAATCGGACGGAAGTTCCGCGAGAGCTGCGAAAGAGGAGAGCTAACGGAATGAAATCCACACTTGTTCACTTTTTCCATTGCGTCGCGGGTCCATTTTTACTTTTCACTTTTGAAAGTCGATACGTCAAACCGGACGATGCGCTCATTAGCCGGGCCGTTCTGCTTCCCGCGACAATTCGAAAAAATAGTCGAATAGAAGCCAATTATAAACTTCGCTCGTAGCGATATATTCTGTGGGACGACCGAGCCGCTCTCGCAGGAACTCGAGTTTAGCGTAAGAGCTGCTCGCGCGCTGTCCCGATGCCCGAAAGTAGGAAGACAAGCTGACGCGCGTAACGGCTTACGGGGGTCGAGCCAAATGACCCCTTGCCTTCGGCCTGCGCGCGAGCTCGCGTTCAACGTTCGTCTCTCGACGGTCTCTGATCAGGATGCACGAATTTCCTTTACACCCCGAGCCGATTACTTTCTATTCTGAGAACGTTGGACATTAGTGTCTCGCGAATCACTGGCTCGGCTGTCTCGTCCCCTCTCGCCGAGTGCCTCTTGCGCAGCGATGGTCACCTCGTTCTTGAGAGTTAAGGCTTTGTTTTCGAGAGAGCCTTCAATGCTTCTGTAAAGTATTGGCTTTCACATGTTATTTGCTTTAACTTGGCTGAATATTATAATCTTAGTAAATCGTTCAGCCAGTATCTGTCATTCCAAATCTTCCGATTCCGATTGTCGCGATCAAATATATTACATATAATTGTATATTTACGCTCAATATCAATGCTACATCTAATATATTTAACGATAATACTGCGTCTAAGGAACACGAGAAAAATTGACTTCCTGAAGGCACAATCGATGGTTATGGAGGTAGGAAGTGATCTCATAACGCACTGCAAGACAGCGAGTCACGTAATATCGTTCGGAAGTGAAGGTCGCTTGGCGCACTCGTAAACTCACAGCTCCATCCGGCCTCTTCATTATAGTTCGGCAGCATTTGCATATTTTTTTTATGATGGAATCGTATCAGTTGTCATCGAGGAGGAGGGCTGGGAATTGGAGCGCGACATTGGGGCGGCTTCTTCCAGAACAAAATTAACCGAGTTTACGAGCAAGATGCTCGACCAAGTTTTAATATTGTTTTTTTAAGGCTACGTCGTATTCTCGGGTGTATGAGTCCATTCGGAGACGAGGGAAGATATCTAATGCATAGTCTGGCTTTTAATATAGAGGAAGTTCGATTTTTTTTCGTTAACTTCCCGACAGTAAAATTCAGAAATGTTCTTGACGAATCCTGTGACTTCCTGACATAAGTGCAATTTCTAAGATTTCGACCTCAGAATTGTTATGAGACCCTTTTGAATTAACTTATTGATCTTACAATTTTTTATGAACTTTGGTTGAAAACACGTAAAGGGATTTTGGACTTGAGATCGTATTTTGGAAGAGCTTGATAGTGAAATTATATGGCCACGGCTTACTGGAAAAACTTGTCATTTGAAAAATGAATTACGAAACGTATGATTTCACTCTTATAACTAGGTCCCTTAGAAAGCCGTCGCTTACATTTATTCAGCTTCTTGCACTGTAGGTGCAGACAAAAAGCTGCTAGGAGTGTTTGATCATTTGACACACAAAGACGCACGGTCCTTGGCAATAGTCAGCACGGATAATATACACGAGACTTCGTTCTGCATTAAAAAAGAGTACGCAGCAAGTGAAAACTCGAGTTGCGCTACGTATAAGGGTATATTTTGCTTTCGAGATTTTTCGCGCGGGTTTTAGAAAGTTTGACCGCGTAGGGGCAAGGAGATTCTCATTTGGCACTCGCGAACGAAAGCAATAATAACTAAGATTAGAAAAATAATAATATATAAAAGGATGAAATTGAAATGAACTTTCAGGTAACGCGTTCCTGGTCAACGTAGCACTTGCGGATCTGCTGATCTCGGGCATGGTGATCCCAGCATCGGCAGTACTGATACTAGCTGGCCACGAGGATTCTCCGCGCGGCATTTGCAACTTCGAGTGGACCCTCGAGGCTCTCTGCTTCCTCGTCACCGTCTTCACTTTCACCCTCGTCGCCAGCGAGAACTTTTTGAGACTGTGCTGGCCCGTCGATAGGTAATTCCGGCCTTCCGTCCAGAACATCTCAATTTTCTGAATTTCTCGCCTGAGATTCGACTCGACGCTCCTGACTCCAAACAGTGGATAAATGAAATCCTGAGCTAATTCCGCTCCGAGGGCAAACTTGGCAATCGCGCCTCCCCAAGGCGCGCTCGCGCTGTGCACGCGTGCGGTATCGCGCTGCATTTTATACTCTGGACCCTCGCAAGCGGCGCAACAGAGGACAGATAGCGCAACAGCCCTTGTCAAATAACCCGAGGGAAGTCTGAGGATACTATCGAGATTTGCGAGTCTACGTAAGCTAATTAGCGGACAGGTCTTATCTCCGGAACAATTATCGTACCCCGTCCGAGGGCCCCGGAATTTATTCGCACATTCCAACGACATTCGTTTGGCTGGCGTAACGAACTATACGTCAAGGTTTATCATTCGTCGACGCTTTCATTCCGATGTTCATTTCATTTCGATCTTTTCATATATTTCCATAAAGAGCCTCCATACGATCAAAAGCTTATCGCAAGGGAGCAAATATTCCGGGATATTGTATCGAGTGTGATCTATATGCAGCATTGTCCAAACATAGCGTGTACAATGCCGATGTAATGTTAACCTCCCCTCTCTCCGATAAAAGCACTTGTTGAAAGTTATTTATCGCGGAGAAAACAAAACTTCGGGAGGGCGGGAGGCGATGATGGCTTGGCAATCTGACAATGTTCTCTCTCGCCTGACTTTCTATTAAAGAAAGGCACTTACAAGTTAAATAGATTGCGCGCGGCAGCGGTTCAGTGAGTCTATACCTTCGCCGACGTTTATTATGTCTATTACACTTGGCTCGAATCCAATTTCACCCACAATACGCTTCTTTGATACGCGAAATCCCAAAAGCGTTGCGAGAGACGCTCTCGGATTATCCTAGAATTGAAATGGGCACGAAATGATATATATTCTTTTCTTTTTCCTTAAAAAAGGGGGCAGATAGTCATTGCATTTTCGGATTTTCTTATTTCGAAAATACCGTATGCAAGTACAATTACGGTGACTTGCGCGAATTTTTGCAAGGCAATCCGAATCGACCTGACGGTCACGTTCAAAGAGGCGAAGAATGAGAATTCCGCCTAGAGTGAGAGTATCCAAGTAAATTTAATCCGTCTATTCATGAACCTAAGTAATAAGAAGTCAACGGCGTTATTTTGCCTCTCGCTTTGTACTTCCGAAAAGTGGCGAAAAGTACGCTCGGCCGACTCCGTCTGGCTGCGCAATCAAATTTTCATCAAAAGCCAGCGCTCAGTCACAGGCAGTCTGACACAATCGAGCCGTGTAAGCACGGCTTTCGCACAATTTCGGGAATATTTTTTGCCGACAGGCGGCGAGTGCGTCATGAGTTTGTGACGGGAAAGCCTTTGTGCCGCGCATCGTCGCCACTTCCTCGCTCCGCGTACGCCAACACGGCGCATATTCGGTCGTTCCGCCGCCTGATCGACGCTTTAATTGCAGGGAAAGGGGGGGGGGGGGCTTTAACTACGTTTTTGAATGGTTCGTTGGCGAAATTCGAGCGGTTAATGAAATATTTTTTCTTTTCTTTGATCGGCGAGTCTGTCAATTTCAGAAGAGTATTTCGCGCCTGTCACGCCGAACGTAATATTCGTGCATTATGTTGAATCGACCCGAAGAAAGGAAGTCTATATTGCACGTGGAAAACAATTGTATTTTATTATTTGATGTCGCGCGGAAGGCCGTGAATAGATATGAATGCTAAATCGGGCATCCTAATACTCGCACGAGGGAAAAAGAATCGAAATTAGGTTTTCATCATCGCATCGAAACTTGTAAAAGTCTTTCTATCTTTGCTAGATGCTATTTCAATTTTCATTGCGTGCGCGAAATTCAATTTACAAATACTTCTGTGTAATGAACGTCCGGGCGAGAATTAGCTCACCGGGTAAACGATCACAAAATTCGATTGGATTCTGTGCAATGTCTTAAGCAGCTACCAAACGCTTTGTATAATTTTTCATGGAAAATTTTATGTTCAGGTGCTAATACATAAATTAAGGAAATACTGTACTCTGAAAGCATGGGTTATTTTTCAAATATCCAGCAATCCACTTTAACCATGTAAGACCTGTAATGATAAGGATGGATTGTTTCTTCAATAACTAATAATTTCAAGTACTCCTAGACTTATCTGGGTTAAAAAAAATTCCTTTCTAATAAATAGTTAATGTTGATGGTTATCCTAGAAAATAATCCAGTCCCATGAACACAGCCCTTATTATAAGAGGGTATTGTTAAAAAAAATGGAGACCTATATTACCGACTGATTTTTCAGGTGCGTGTATCGCTATAGTGAGAAATGATATTTGTTCTGAATAGAGTGGTTATAATAATATTTTTATTGGATAGAAAAATACATGTGATTGTTACTAACGATTCAACACATTAATTTCAAAACGTTATTAAAAACGCTACGCAGATTCAATTTCGACTGATCTGGGAGTGTGCAACTTTTGGTTTTTTTATAATTTTTCCGAACCGACTTTTGTGGATTTCCCGCTGAGTTCCATTAGCCAACGCGCGCGGCCAAAGAGTAAATAACACAACTTAGATCAGACGTGCAAGAATGCAGGAAACGACTATCCATCAGTCTGCCACGGCCATCTGTCAGATGCATAATTCAGCATTTCGCGAGCGCAATTTCCGCACCTCCGCGTAGGTAGGCAAACGATCGTTTAAGCAGGTCTGCTCGTCCAGGCTTGCAATAATAACGGCATAGCCCGCGACGGTGTACCACGGAATTATTTAGCGCGGATTTGCCTTACATGTTTCGCTCGGCGTGATCAAAGGGCCTTTGTGCACACCTACAGCACATCGAGCATCAAGTCCAATGAAATATTCGGCGCGCAACTTGCATGCTCGAGTCTTATTCAAATCTGTAAGCTCATCGTGATTTTGACTTTTAAATTTTGCATCGTCGTTCGTCGGAGCTTAAATTCGGCACGAGCTTTCATTTGCTGCCGAATCGAATTAATATGCGTCGCTGCAGACTGCGAAGTAAAGAAAAATCCATAAGCCTCTGTCGTAGCTCCTAGGTGGAATAATTTGCCTTGCACGTTCGAATCGCATATTCGATTCATGGAATTTTTTTTTTCCAAAGCGAAATTCCCGCCGATAGTTTGTGCGTTCCACCAGAGAAAAATTCTTTTTTTCTTTCAACTACATACACCGGGAAATATGACACTGAGTAGAGCGGATAGAGGCAGGGCAAACGACATGAATTGTCTGCGCGATGAGCGTGCGTAAAAGGCTCGCGAACAGCCGCACCTACCCATACTTTTTGATAACTGTCGTGGCGTATTCGCGAGCGAAGTTCGCCGTAAAATGCAAGTCGATTTCGTATCAAACGTTAATCTTGGCTGAGAAATGGAAGGGGGAGGGGATCAGGTGAAACTCGCGATACGCGTGACAGGGTATAAATTAAAGTCAAGTAATACACACTTGCGATCGAACTTTCGGTCAAACACAGCTACGGCACGTTACCTACGCTATGTTATCCCAGAGTTCGCTCGAAGTTGGCAGGATTAGATTGTGTACTGGCACTTGTCAGTCTGCTCTACCTTGGTTTCGATTAAAACTTGGTTGCTACACGTATGCGTGCAAATTAGCAAGTGCTGATGACATTTCCACAGTCTCGCTCTCGACTCGCGTAATCAATTCTCTTAGGCAAGTTAATTAGCGCGAGACTGAGCGCCGTAAAGCAGCTTAATTCGGAAAATCACTTGATATAGTTGCTTGCCCTTGAATTATGCAGTTTGTTCTATAATTGCAGGAATGCACAATTATAGAACACATGTGCGCGGCCATTGAAATTGGCATCAACGAGCGGCTTCGAATTCGCTTTTCGGAATTCCGATAATTGAATGCAATCCCCATCTCCGCGCGCGGTTAATAAAATTACAATGCTCGCGATAAAGTAACAACTCATGTCGACAAATGAAATTCCAAAATTATGTATCGGTTTGTTAATCAAATTCTTACTTGCTGCCCGGGAAACGTTCGGCATAAAGCGAGTTCCCCATCGACCCGTGCCATCCCCCTTCTCCGGTTGTGTAATTAAAACGTTGCCAGCGCGAATCAACGAATTAACTTGGAGCGATCGATAGTTCCCTTTCACTTGGCCCTGCGACGAACTAATGAACAATCGAGCGTTACGTGGAGTGATCCCGGGACGAGGCGCCTTAATAAGCTAGGAGGAAAAGCCGTTTGCGAGTAATAACGAAAGGGAACTTGATCGTTGCAGATACAATGCGTTGACGACAAGCCAAGTGACGGCGGCATTCATCGTAGTCTGGTTGATCGCATTGACATTGGTGGGAGTGCAATCGTACTTGCAATTGGGCCCGAATCTGTGCGACATCGATCGCAAGAAGCCGTTCATGATGAGGATCAACACGAGCGGAATAGTGACGGTGTCGGTGATCATAGTGGCGCCCATGCTCTTCGCCGTCCTCGTATACGCGCGACTCATCCTCAGCGTCAGAAGCGCGATGCGCGGCTCTTACAAGCCATCGGTGGCATTCAACTGGGACTACGAGCTCACCAAGGCCAACATGTACAGCTTCTTCTTCTTCATCCTGTTCTGGTTGCCCCTTGGCATCACCTTCTGCGTGAGCGTGGTGAGTATACGATTTCTTTGTTTCAATTGCATCCACCTGAAAACTGTGAACTGACACCTCGGTTAATTTGAGCGAAATTCATGCTGCTACTCGACGGCGTTGAGGCGTGCCTTTGCGAGTTTCTAATTCTCATTAGCGCCAGTTATAAGCTGCCTCTCTAAAACTGTTTGCGTCCGCTCGGCCGCTGTGCCGTGCAATGAATCAACTGCGTTACAAAGTGGAGGCCAACTTGGAGCGGGAAATCACACGGGAAACCTGTTTCGCAGGTGAAGCCAGTGAGCCCGAAGATCGTGTTCTACCTAGCCTGGTTCGCGCTGTCGAAGTCGTGCTTTAACAACCTGCTGTACTGCGTGGCGGATCGCCACTTCCGCAGTGCTTACATCAAGCTGTTCCACTACTGCTGCTGCAAGACAACGGTGAGCTTCTCGCGTCGTCAGCGCGGCGGCGGCGGCGATCCCACGGGTGGACGTTCGGGCTCCGGTGACGTCAAGCTGCGTGTCCACATCATACACTCTTATGCGAGTCCGAGCGGCAACAGACCCACCACGACCAGGACGAGCAATGGACGCGAGTTTTCCGAGTTGTAGGGCTATCGGTATACCGAGCTCAGCCAGCACTTCGACGAGCTGGACTAAGGATCCGTTTGCTTCAAGGCTCGACTCGCTTGCTGCGGACTTTTTCCATCATTCTTCGCTGTCTCGCGAACAAAGACCCAGCTGTAATATGACGCGACGCTTTTGCCGGGGAGTGAAAAACGAGGACATAAGTCTCCATCCCAAGTAAACTTTTCGCAGCTTTATCGCTGCCCCGAATTGTCCCCGGTTCGCTTTCATTTACACTTGATGTAAACAAAATGTTAGGTAGTTTTCGTGCGTGCGGGCTCGAGAGAGAGAGAGGGAGAGAGAGAGAGAGAGAGAGAGAGAGAGAGAGAGAGAGCGGGAAGGAGAAATAGATCGATGGAAAATGGGCCTAACATCAACCATCAAAAGTCCCTCGTCGTCGACTCGTCCGAAAAGTTTGCTGCGAGTTCTATTTCACCACTAATGTAATTGCCCTGCAATTACTTAATGAGAGAGGAAACTCGAGAGAGAGAGAGAGAAAGAGAGAGAGAGAGAGAGGCCGACTTTCATTACTAACTCTGCGAAATTATATTCGATTCGGCTTTTTCCTCTCATCGACGTATTAATTTTCCATTAACGAATACTTCGGGCCATCGCGACGGCGCAATCTCACGTGCATTTTGACGCGTGAATGAGCGATCACGGCGTTTTTAATTTAAATCGCTCTCTCCGAACGGCACGTTCCCGTCGCCGATAATTTCGTTCGACCGAAGAACTTTTCATCACGAGTGCGAACGGCATACTCCAGCAATTATTTGCACAAAGTCAATTATTAATTTTTAAACGGTCTTCACGTTGCGCCCCGCCGAATCGCCCTTAGGCTTTACGATAATTACAGCGGCGTTGCGCTCCAGACGGAATAGTATATATCAGCTCGTCGAGACACAAAGCCACCTTGAGATTCTTAGCCTCGCTCGCTCCGTACTTATTTATAATTGTACCTGCAAGCCGCTTTTTACGCTAGCGCGAGGCAAGCTAGTGCAGCCGAGTGCCCACTGCCGTCTGCGAGGTAATAGCTTGAAAAGTTCGCTCGGGGTACAGAGGAAAAAGCGCGTTGTTCTGCTGCGAAAGAATGCCGTGGCGATGATGGGCTTGCGGCCTAATTCTCGCGCGATTTTGAAAGATGTCGTTTTTCAACGATTCGCTGCGATTGATTTGTCGCTCTCGAGCATAATCGATACTAAAAAATCCTTAAGAACGATAAATGGCACTTGTGCGTTAATTGTACCGCATCGCAAACAGTACATTATCTAACTAGTCTGGGAAAGCATAGATACTCCACTCGTGTTTGGTTTACGCTCGAGTGAAGCGAAGGTGGAAAGCTACACGAGGCGAAAATCTCTTTGCCGAACATGTTAGGTACAATTTTTTTTCGAAATAACGTGGGGGAAGCGCGAATTCGAGCGCACGTTTTTCGCCGAGTGTGCGGCAAAGTCGTGCTTTCCGCACGGCGTGTTGAGAATTAAATTTTTAAAGAAGAAAAGTGGATGTTGAGTCGTCGCATCGGTTAAATCAAAGAAACGACGTGCGTGCGGAGCAAGCGAACCAAGGGTACTTTTGATCTCGAGAGGGCGAAAAATCTGGCGTTAACTCCCCAACGCTAGTTTTTTCTCGCATACAAGAGAGAAGAGCAAAAATCACCAATACTCTTCCGTCGCAAAGTCAACAAATAATTGGAGTGTGATAATGGGATGAACATGTTTTCTCTCTTTGTTTTTAATCTTCGTTGTGTACACCTCTTCTCTTTCTCTTTCTCTCTCTCCTCTCTTTCTAAGGTTATCGTGGAGAAAAGATTACCTTGCAAGCGAATTTGTGTGATTTACACCCATTGCGAGCAAAGGAAGACATCTACGGTTAACTATAAAACTCAATGGTTCCTTGATGAAACATTTACAGTTGAAATGCTTCTAACATTTTTCCGAGTATGAAATTGTTGCTGGTTAACAAAAGAATATATTCGGAGATTTTTTAATTTTTATTGCGTATCTATTTTGTTAATTGCTTTTTTTTGCGATCGATATTACTTAAGCATTAATCGTAAAGTTAACTATGAGATTTTATATTAATTTATGGAATGAAAACGCAACAAAATTAATATCGTACTTCTCGTGGCGAAATTTTCCATTAAATTTAGCCTGATTGCGTAATAATCCGATCAGTTTTAACGCTTAATTAGGCAAAATTTCGATTGAGCGTGAAATTCTGTCACCTCCATGGAAATTTGCATGGGAAATTGAACGGTTTCTTGTCAATTTACGACAATCGACGACAACAGAAAAATACGTAAACTCGCGGGCGTGTCACGCGGTTAGACCACCACATAATCACGGTAATTCCTTCTCCTAATTTTCGAACAAAAACATGTGGAAACGCGAAGGGGAGGATCAGTGTTGTCTCTTCCGTGCGCTTTTCCCAGTGTTTATTGCTCAATGCGGTTTTGCGCTCTCTTAGTCACGATTTATTTTTATGGGAACTGACTACTGTAAATATATGTATATACAGACGCAGGAATAAATCTGACAACTGCGTTTCGATGTTGTGGATCTTCTTGGTGTTTCTTACGAAAATTAATCATTTGTTTGTTCGATTTTATATTTACTAAAATATTTATCAGCTTTGCTTCACATTACTTTTTCTGTTAGTAATTTAGAAAATTGCGCATCATTTGTTATGCAACTGTTCATTTAAACCAATAATCAAGCAATTTTATAATTTTTTCTTTTGTAACGACTACAACACTAACACAAACTGATAAAAATGAGGATATTTGTTAGTCATCGTTGTGCTGTATAACTATAATTACTCGTTAAAAAAGAATCTGTTTTGTTACATGTATTTACAATGCATTTACATAATAATGACTGATTTAGAAAGAGAAGAAACGATCATAAACGAAAACTAATTTTCGCCGATCACATATCTCATGAAATCAAGATCAAATTATCGAAAAAAAAGAATACAAATTAGGCATTTAATAATTTTGAAAATCGTCCGATTTTTAATAACATCACATGGACATAAATTCTTCGTTTGAAAAAAAAGATGTGACGAAAAGTTCTTATTATATATGTACTGTAAATAATTCTTCCGAAGCATATATTATTGTAGGAATATACAAACATACATGTCTTTATTATGCAAAAAAAGTAAGATAACGTTGCGAGAAAAAAAGTTACACCTCACACGTTGTAACTAACAAAACAACAAAAAAAAGATGAAAAATAAAACAAGATTAAAAACGTTATTGTACTAAACGCCTTCTGTCGAACTGTGATCACTCCGCAAGTAGATTGTGATTTTTAGTAAGAAGGGCAAAACCACAAGGACTTTTTTCCGGAAAGATAAGAAAATGCGTCAAAAAGGTTTTAAAGGGGGTGAAAAATGTTTTTGTCACATACATTTTTTTTCCTGCGTCGTGTCTTGCGTTTTTTTCTTTCTTTTCTAGCCGATAACAAATAAAAAACAAGAAACCTCTGCCAATGTTAGCTTGACGAAAACACGAAGTTAAAAAATTCATGACTTGCATAATTTTACGATCTAGTAATTTGTTGCTGTTTATGTGTCTTGTAAAGTGTGCGTGCGAGCTTTATGGATGAGATAAAAGAGCTATACTTTTCTGTTTCTTTGTACTCGTCGTATGCTTTCGAGGTTTAATGTTTAATGATAAAATTGCGTGCTTGTTAGTGTTTAACGCCAAATATAGCTTGACTTGGTCTCTTGAGTTTTATATGTTCACTGTATTAGTTTAATCGATCGTGAGTCTCGCGATACGAATAACTATCAAAAATTATCTTACACCCCACAGTGAACATAGAAATTCATACAGTCATAATTTAAATATTGTATTGTCAAAAAAAAAAAAAAACAAAAAACAAAAACAAAAGAAAAAAACCTTGTAAGATTTGACAAACCAAACCATTTAAAAGCTTTGGTAAACTGTAAGTATAACTGAGTGAGAGACTGATTTGTAAACAACGCTGGAGTTAATATACATAAAAAGTACTTAAATGTTTATAAAAAACATGCATCAATGGGACCAGTATGCTAAATAAATCTTTTAATTGTAAGAACTTTGAAACTTTCGTTGTAGATTCCGACTATAATTGTCATTCCAACAACAACAATTGAACTAACACTGTATAAGAAAAAATTATTGTGCTTTAGCGCGTGCACATCCTTTCAGCGTTGTCGCACAAAATAGTTCTGTACGGTAATTGTTCGTTAATGGTTATTCTTACTACTTTATATCGAGCCATGGCAAAAGGCGATTAATCAATGTAATAACATATTGATAGACTTCGAGCGATGTTTGTATTACGTTTTAAGGGGACAGTAATGAAACATATACATCTATTTTTCTGTCGAGTGCAACAAAATTTCTATAGTTTTGTTAAATGTGATCATAGAGCTTTAAAAATATTAAAAAATATTTCAACTATGAAATTGCCGATTATTTTTAATGCAATTTAATTACGAACACCTCCGATATCTATCAAAAATGAAACTTCATATCAAAATGATAATGTATTTTTATTCGTTTTTACAGATCTCATAGTTTTTGTATTCCAGTTTAAGCAAAATAAGCCAATAAAAAATCTTGTAACTTTTATAATAATAAAGTGCAACTAATTTAGTTCACTGTTGTGAAAAAGTAAAAGAGACTGTCCCCTTATTTTACCTAAAAGTAAAAAGCATTATACGCTGTATTAATAATGCGCTGTAAAATTTTTTATACTCTCAAGGTAAACTATACTTTGCGTGATGTTATGCAATATATCTTTTTTCTATAAGCGAAAGGAACAAAAATCAAAAATCATTGTCTTTCCTTTTATGAATTCTGTGATTTTTAGTAACTATTTTCAAATCGATGACGGATCGGCGTCCAACTGCAAAACAAATCTTTTTCTCGTCCTCGTTAGCTAGTGTATATCCGTCATTGATGTAAGCTGTAAGATGTAGAACGTATTTGTTAGTTCAATAGTCTAGCCGTTAGCTAAAGCTTGCTTGTTCAATCAGCGTTCATATCAAACTCCACAATACGAGAATTCCTAGTCATGGAAATGAGCGCTGATCGAAGCATACAGATAATAGACCTAGATACAGCTAGAACTATAACATTATTTGTCATCGTGATTAGTGTGCTAGTCTAAAATATTCAATAAGTGTAACAGTACAACATTTTTCGAAACCAAAAAGATGATGAAGATTTATCGAAATTGCCACCAGATTTTGAGACGACTTTTAATTACAACAGACTTTTTGTCCAGAAAAAAGTCACGCGAAGTTTGTTGGACACTGAAACTTTTACAGAAAAATTGTCGAATCTTTTCTAAATCACGGGTAAAACCAGGCCAACTCCCGAAACTTTAAGGACCAGAGATTAACAATAAAGCCATTGACTTTTAAAGCCACTATTCATTATCCAGAAAAAAATCACAGAAAGTGACTTGAAAATATAAAATACATGGTCGAAAAGTGCAATCTTTTTAAAATAAATTTAAAAATCATTTGATATGATGACTAAGTGGAAAAATAATAAATATAACTATGTTGACAGAAAAGCTTTTAACTGTTAAAGTATAAAATATAATTATCTAAAAAGTCTAGGAAATGACTATAGATCAAATATCGCATTGATAAAATAATGAAAATTAATGTTGTGAAGTCAAGTAAATGTCCATAAAAAGTTCTATATTGTAAGAGATTAAAAATAAAATCGCGTATATTAACATACAAAAAGTGACAACGTTAACACGTTAATTCTTGAACCATTAACACTAAAAATATTAATAAACTAACGATGTGAATATTTCGACAATGTTTTTTCGTCTTTTAATATTTCAAGTTTCTTTAATTTCGAGCTGTTGAGTAAATACCACAAATAAAATAAAACAAATAAAGCGTCTCTTTGCTACAATATGCGACATCAACTTATTACGTTAAAATATACACCGTGAATGCATTTTTAATGTAAAATGTGAAGTCTGTAAAACGATCACCGTATAAAAAGTGTAGTAGTAAGAATAAAATCAGATGCTCAAAAAGGACCATTTGGACATCGCAATACAAAGATTTCAGGCGTATAAAGTACTAGTTGATGTGTATCAGTCTAATTCTAAAAAAGATAAAAGAATAACTAGTTGATAGAGTAACGTTAACGTGGCATACCTATATTGTTTCGAGAAACTATATTAAACGTAAGGGATAAAAACAAACTCACATATTGATATAAGTGGTATATCTCCGACACTGCATAAATAAATTATATAGTGCATTATACGTAAATGTGTTTATTTTGTATTAAATGTATTTCTTGTCGATGTATTTTTCGCAAGAATGAAGACAAGATGAGAAGCAAACAGAAAAAAAAAAGAAAATCAAGAATTAACGATTCGAAAGTGAAAAAAAGGGGTAAAAGGGACATGACGAGAAATAAAAATTTAGAAGCAACACCTACAGATGAAGTTCCCTTGGAATTAAAACTATTGAAAAAACAAAAATAATAACGCCCCTGTTATCGCGTATCGTATGAGCTGTATCATTCTACAAACTTATTATCTCTATCGTGAGCGAATACGCGTGTCAACATAGATTTTATAATGTTGTAATAAGAATATTTCTCTTTGTACAAAATATATATGCTATTGTTCTTTTAATATGTTTTTTCATGTTTGTAGTTTTGACCTTCAAAATATACCCTGTATATGCTTTTAGAATGTAGTCAACGCAGATTCAAATTGATATACCTAGTAGTAACATTCATCCAAAATTTATTAACTTAAGGCCAGAACTCGTTTATACAATAAAAAGAACTATATTAGTTATGTAGATTAAGCATGAATGTAGCCTCAATCTAATTATTTAGTTTAATTTAGTAATTGAATTTATCTTTACTTTTCTTAAAAAGTTATCAATAGTTTTATCAATGTCGTTTCAATATCAAAATACTAGTTTCGAAATTTGGATTTGTCGAATTTTGCATTTTTAAATACAATGATGGTTCATTTACAAATTTTAATATTAGTGTTTTTAATCATTATCTAAAACTTATGACAGAATATAAAATATTTCAATGATTAGTAATTCATTAGTAAGGTTCATTCTAATTATTAGTCATAATTTTATCAAGTAAATTAGTTTTTATTAGAGAAATAATTAATTCTTAATATGTAATAAAGTAAGCTATATTATGTTTCAACATTCAGCATTCAATTTTAGAAACATTATTAAATTAAGGTACATTAAGTGATTCTCAAATACTAAATTCTTATATATCTTCTATATAAAAAACTATATATTATACATAGTTCCTTATGCAGTACATATTTGCAGCCTGTTTTATCATAGTAAGAGTTTTGTGGAAATCATCTGGAAAAAAATAGAAAAAAATCAAGTAAAGCTTTTAACTAATGATATCAGATAAAATTGAATTTCTGCATTACCTTAGGTAATTGTGCCAGTGTAAGTTTATTACAAACAAATGAAAGAAGATGAATCCTTAACTTTTAGGTCCTTAAAATTTCAATTGGATGTCTTTTTGACATATTCTTCCCATGTAGGGTGAGATGGTTCTTGTGGCATTACCCAGCCAAGAGGTAAGTTTGATCCTTCATTCGTATCAATACAATCATCCCACATACATCTTAGCAAAGCATAATATTTTTTTAAATTTTCTTCTAAGCTGTCATAAGAAGTCCTGCAGATGTCATCACCAAATAATATTTTTTCCCAATAATGTAGTTTTGCTGTATTTGATGAATTATTTGAAGTATCATCTTTCATAATTTCTTTTAAATTACGTTCTTCTAAATTATACTCATTTATCAAGTGTATCCATTGTTCCTTTATCCCATTAATTATTTTTTCAACTACAGCATTGGTTTCATCAGAATATACTTTTCCTTCCACTCTTGCATTTGCAAGTTTAACTTTTCTTAATTGAGTCACATCTTGAAGTAAATTTATAAATTTCTGTGCTTCGGTTTTTCTTGAAATTACTTCTGAAAGCCTTATATGGTTACTTCTACATAAATTTTCAATATCATCCTTCAAAATAGGCTTCTTTTTACCAACTTTACTTTTAATAAAACTTTTTACTTGTTTACATTCAAGTTTCTTTGACTTTCGATTTCTCTTCTTTCTTTTCACATGATCAGGAATTAAGGCAAGCTTTTTTTGAACAGGTAAATATTGTTTATAATTTTTCATTTCTTCTAATAAGAATTCCATTTGAAGTTTCAAATCGTTCAAATATTGTTTTTGTTGATAAAATTGATCATATTTCAAGTTGTCCTGTGATAATACACTTTTCAAACTTTCAAAGTTTTTCTTCAAATTAAAAATCATAGATATATTATATTTAAGTTCCTCAGTACGCTTAACCATTCTATGGGATAAATTGTTAGTTAGTGCTTCTTGACTTTTTGTAAAAGTTTCAAAAAACAATTCATCATTTATCTGTGGAATAGCAGTTAAGCTCGAATTGTTTGTATTAAACTGAGTCATCTTAGATCACTAATGTTACACAAGGACTTTTAGACAAATTTTTATAGTTAGAATTCGCTTCAATAAAATAGTTCAAAAAAGTTTATGTTTAAAAAATGATTTGATGAAAATGTCGTAAACGGCATCATTTATTTAAAACTTGATTTTCAGCTGCCTCTAATACCTTTTTTGCTTCAGCATACTCTTCACTTTCTATCAAGTCTTGTTCAGAATCAATAATATTTTTCAGTTCTTCAAAAGCTTTCACCAAACGACGTTGACAATCAGGTATCATCATCAATGACTCTTGTAATACTTCTTCTTGTTTTTTTATTACATGTTTATCTTTATCCTGTTCTTTAAGCTTGTCGACCCTTTCCTGCTGCAATGTAACTTCCTTTTCGTATGTTACTTTTTCTTTCGTCAGCCTCTTTACAACTCCAGTTTTAATTTTTAACGTTCGTAAACGAGCATCTGACATGTTTTATGCTACAAACAAATAGAAATGAATAATACATAATTTCAATTTATAATGTAGTACATACATACAACGTACAGTATTATCACTTTTGTAATTAGACTTCAATAGACATTTATAGATATAATATTTTATGGAAACTATTATTAATATAATCTAATGGCACATTAAATGCAGTACTAAATAGGTTATATTCAGGCGTGTTTAGACCATGGAGACTATAAAGGAGGAAAGAAGAATTGAATAATTTGAATAGTAGTAGCAGCTGTATCCCGGCCCCTCAATATGCTATGGCGTCTTCCACGTCGGTCGCATCACTCGCATCTACGAATGTACCGGTGGTGCCTCTCGCGGTGGTCTTCTATGTCCAGATAATCTAAAATCTAATTTATCGGCACTCGGCAGATTGTCCGGTCTCTATATATGACATATGACGCCGGGAAGGGTGGTACACTGACCGCGTCATCACGATACCTATATTCGTAAAACATTCGCCTATACGCTATGAAGTTCCAGCAATTTCTACAGTGATTCTAAAAGCATTGTAATTTTATTGAACAATTTTTCTTGGCTCAGTTCTTCATCAACTCTTCGTACGTGTAAGTATTCCTATCCTAAACTTTAAGTAGAAAACGCCTAGAAAAACAAACTCCAACCGAAACCAATCGCATGTACGTATTATTTTTTTCTCAATACAATTTTTGGACGTTAGACGCGGTTATACAACACCACGTGGTTAACATTGTTGATTTTCCATTTTATTCCGATTATTCATTGCATCTCATTTATGCTCTGTCAATTTTAGGCTAAAATTTAGCCGACTTCTCGATCAATCAATTATTTACTATTTATTTTAAAACTTATTTAAGATTAGAGTACGTTGATTGAGTTGTAGCGTTTATTTTTTGATTTATTTAATTTCAGTAATTAAATAAATCAATTATCCGCTTGATATAACAAGATCGTTTTCGTTACGTGATATGATAGATTTTCATAAAAAATTATTAAAAGATTGTTTCAATACTTTTGTTTCAATGTAGCATGGCTGTCGATATAACACCACAGAAGAATGGGGGAGTTCTTAAGGAAATTATTGAAGAGGGTGTTGGAGAAAGAACTCCTGGAGTTGGAGCCCATGTTGAGGTTCACTACACTGGAGTTCTTTTGGATGGTACTCCCTTTGATTCAAGCAAAGACAGGAATGAAACTTTCAAATTTGATCTTGGAAAGGGCAGAGTGATTAAAGGATGGGACATTGGTGTTGCAACAATGAAAAAAGGTGAAGTAGCTGATTTGATCTGTGCTCCAGATTATGCTTATGGTGATATTGGTAGTCCCCCCAAAATTCCACCAAACTCAACATTGAAATTTAGAGTAAGTTATTAACCATTGTTGATTGTTTATGTATAAATTATAAAGATTGGTTATAATTTATTTATTAATAGGTTGAATTGATCGATTGGGAAGGTGAGGATTTGAGTCCTGATAAAGATAAATCGATTGTAAGGGATATAATTAAAGCTGGAGAAGGATTTTTAACTCCAGCTTATGGATCACTGCTTGAAGGTATGCACATTTTGTAATTTTTTTTTATACCTTTTACTCTAGTGTTCTATAAGTTGCCAATGAAATATTTTGTTATAGTTCATGTCAAAGGTTTCTACGATGGATTAGTATTTGAAGATAGAGATGTTAAGTTTCCATTAGGTGAGGGTGAGGCAGATGGCATTGTAGAAGGTCTTGAAATAGCTTTAGAAAAGTTCAAGAAAGGAGAAATATCAAGCATTAAACTTAAAAGCAAGTATGCTTTCAAAGAGGCTGGAAAACCAGAATATAAGGTCCCACCATGTGTTGATGTTGAGTATGAAGTTGAACTGAAAAGCTTTGAAGAGGGACCACAAGCATGGTCTATGGATCCTAATCAGAAAATTGAAAAGGCTATAGCATATAAAGAAAAAGGCACAACCTATTTTAAAAATAATCAATACAGTCTAGCCATAAAAATGTACAAAAAAGTTATGGAGTACATAAATGAAGATTTTGAATTTAAAGATATGCGTTCATTAAGAGATACTTTGTTACTAAATACAAATTTAAATCTCGCAATGTGTTACCTCAAACTAAAAGATGGTTTTGAAGCTAAAGAAGCATGCAACAAAGCTCTTGAATTGGAGCCAAAGAATATAAAAGCTCATTTTAGAAGAGGAATGGCTTATCTGGAATTGGCTTCACCTGAAATTGCAATTAAAGATTTTCAGGAAGTGTTAAAATTAGAACCAAAAAATCCAGCTGCAGTGAAACAAGTTGCTATTTGTAATGATATAATTAAAAAAGAATTAGCCAAGGAGAAGAAATTATATGCAAATATGTTCGATAAGTTTGCTAAACAAGATCAAAAGGTTGGTAGATAAAATTATAAATACATTTACAGATACTTTAAACTCGTTTTAGTATTTTTATCTCTAAATTTTTGCAAAGACAAGTCGAGAATTATTGCAATAAATTTCTTTTGGAATCATTTCATCATGCAGTGTTGTGAATATTTGATAATTTTTCTGTCATAAATTTAGCCATATTGAGTCTTAACTTTTGTTGGATAAGTGCATTTAAAGATAAATTTCACAAACAGGAATTGCGACCACCAACTTTGATAAAATTGTCATACAATTGTGGTCACGTTTTGGTATAGTTTATCTTATTGGTTTTTGTATCATTCTATAGAACCAAAATTGCTTGTTCAGTCTTCATGAGTAGTAAGATTCTATTTTTAGTTACAAGTAAAACTTTGTCAAACATTGTAAGTTAAATGGAAAGAATAAAACTCATTTATTTGTGTGTAATCTCAGTTGTATTAATTATTGATATTGAAAATAGTTGACAAAAATCAGAAACGAGCTTAAAAGTCCCTATGTATTCAATAACAAAATTCTAGTAAATGTCACAGAAAGCAGAAAAGGAAAGAAGTAAACTACCTGATGTGATGCATGGTACACTTGGTGAATGGGGTCAAGAAGAACGACCTGGAGGTAGAGATGCGACTGCCTTTGAAAAAGAGAATCCAAATATACTTATGCTCAATGCCAATGGCTCTGGTGAATTCAAGAACATGTGAACAGAGGGATCATACAAACTTTGAAATTTTTTTCTATTTCAACAAGTCTGATATATTTGCTGTAATATTATTAGGTTTATTACATACAATCTATGAAACTTCATATAATCTTAAAATATTAAGATATTTATTGGAGTAACAGATCAGATGGAACATTAATTTTTCAAAATGGAAGTTAGAATTTTCGCTTAATCATTCTGTTTTAAGCTTATATTATTATATTTCCATTATTTTTTAGAAATATATTTGAAGAAAATTAATATACAATAATTCAGGATAAATCAATCAACATGCATATTTAAATAAGATACCATATTCCAAGTCAAAATTAGAGTTACTAGTCAACTGATATAATCCAGTTCTTAAAAATAAATCATTTCATTCACATAACACAATGCCATTTGATATAAATATGTTAGAAACTATAGATGGTAAGTTGATGGAGTATTTTGATATTTTCACGTAATTTTTGTGTTTGATCTGATTATATTTTTCAATTATTCGTACTTCTAAAAATGGTTAAACAATTTAAATGTTAGGTCGATAGGATATTTTAGTGTTATATGGAATTAGTTACATAAAATCCATTTATTATATTAGAAGAATAGATACTGTAAAATTATCTATGCAGAAAAAATCGTAATTTATAAATTATGAGGTTATCCTTCAATACTCCCTACTTTACATTTTTCGCATGATGCAATCTTCGATTGAGCGTAAAAATAATTTTGAAAAATACAATTTTTGAAAATATGTTTATAACTGATTATTTTATTTATTTTTTTTATTATATTTTTTTTTATTATATTATGAGTGAAGTTAGTGTTTAGTTAGATATTACATATTTACGGGATATTATTAGTTACATGAATTACTGCTTTGCGACTTGTATATTGCTTTAATTTTTTTCTTTTTTATTAATCATGCTGCCAAGAGATCATAAATATAAATTGACTCTACTTATCTCTATTATAAGTAATCAAAATTAATGGCCATCAAATTTATAATACACTATATTTATAAACTTTTAACTTTGTTTAGGGAATTTTATTTATGGAAGTTGGAGATATATCACATATAATTAATTGAAAACACTATACCTACACGGATTCACAGTTATATAGTAGTTCGCCCGAAAGTATTTTGATTATTTAAATTGTTAATATTGGTGCAGTAGTCGACAACAATGTTTATTCATTGTTATTAAAGTCTTTGACTGTCACTCAATACTTAAGTAGCACTGTTATGATTAAGTAGCCAAAATAATTAGTTATGGTTATCAAAAGCATTGACCTGATGATTTTATTTTACAGATATCCGCAATTCCTTTAGGGATATAATTTATTTTTTTAAATGTAAATGAAAAAAAAATGACAGGCTACAAGGTACAAATATCAAGATGCGACTTATTTTCATGAATACTCGTCTCTATCTGCTCCTGAGTTTCCTCTCGGCTCGATTGCTGCATCATCCTATCGTCACACGTCTCTCCTTTCCTTTGCTGCCCTTAAAGGGTGCATTCTGGTCCGCTTCAATTAAAAAAAAGCAAGAGCAAGGAGGGGGGGGGGGGGGGCTGCTTGGGTTGAACGTCTCATTATAAAAAAGGAGTGTTGTACGTGCTTCGAAAAGCTTTAAAAGATCGTAAAACATCCGTTGCACAGCTCACGAACATAGCGTGCAAAGCAATCCATTTTTATTGTTGAGACTTATTGAAGTTTTCCCAAATGACCATTTACATTTACGATCTAAGAGTACAAATATATTATCTACGGATTAAATAGCTATACAAATACATTCAACATTTAATTTGTTGTACTTGTTTGAATTTGAATCGAACACGTGCTGAATATCAAAATCTTATAGCTAAAGGAACTCAGCGGGAAATTAACGAAAATTGACCGAGAAAAATTATAGAAAAACTGCGCGTGGTTAAGAAAGATAACAAAAATTATTTATAACTCCGCGCAATTTTATTTTCATTGATAAAAAAATTATCAAAGTTGATCACTAACAGATCATCGATAACTGCATCTGCTTGGAGTTTTAATACAGTTTTTAGAGAAATAAATCTGTTCAATCGTTAGCAAAAATCACACGCAGTTTTCTATCCAATCAAAATATTATTATAACCACCCGTTAAAGAATAAATATTATTTCTTATTAGTTAAATACATGAGAGTGTGCTTTACAATAATAAAAGTGTACGGATCTATGTTACCGACTGATCTGTCAGGTGCATATGTATATGACTGTAGTGAGAAATAATATTTATTCTTTAATGGGTGGTTATAATAATATTTTGATTGGATAGAAAAACTGCGCGAGATTTTTGCTAACGATTGAACGGGTTTATTTCTCTAAAAACTTTATTAAAATTCCACGCAGATACAGTTATCGATGATCTATGAGTGATCAACTTTGATAATTTTTTTATCAATGAAAATGAAATTGTGCGGAGTTATAAATAACTTTTGCTATTTTTATTAACCACGCGCAGTTTTACTATAATTTTTTTCGGTCGATTTTCGTTAACTTCCTGCTGAGTTTCTTTAGCCGTGGACTTGTAGCTATTTAGACCCCGGGGGCCTATTCTGAAAAAAAATTTTGTGGTAAATCAGTTTGTCACTTCAGTTTACCACAGAATTAATCACTTTAGATGTGATAAATGCTTATGACATGTGCTAAAATTTTTTTTCAGAATAGGCCCCCCGGTCCCATAGCTACGTATGAATGCGGACGGATACGGACGCGAATCGCAAGTCGCAACTCTAGTAACATCACTAAAAATATCTAGTTCGATTATTTACTACCAACACTACCGGTAGTGAGCAAAAGTAACTGTTGTTTAAAATTGTAGCGCCGAACGTACCATATTTAATGTTCAAATGTCAGGTCTACAATTTACTTTTCAAATTCTCATGAATATTGCTTATTGATGAGTATGCTAATGTAAAAAAAGCTTTTGGGATGATTAATACATATCATTTATATATATTTTCTTCTTCCTCTCATATATTCAAGTACTTCCATAAAATTAAGAGGCCTAATTCCACTAATTGTAGTTGAAAGTCTATCAATTCTCTATCATTTGTCATCTTATAGACTGCAATAATGTAAAGGTTAGATAAGCGTTCATTAAATGTGGTACAACAGTTACTTTTGCTCACTACCGGTAGTGTTGGTACTAAATAATCGAACTAGATATTTTTAGTGATGTTTATTACTAGAGAGTTGCGATTCGCATCCGTATCCGTCCGCATTTATACGTAGCTATAAGGATTTAATGCGTATGGATAGGTGTGAACGAGGAGTCTCGTGTAAAAGGTTAGTCCGTAGTGTGAGGTGTAGCCAGGCTCACACTCGAGAGAGATTGGTAAGGTAGGAAGCGTTTCGTCTCGATACTACCGGCTGGATTCCTCAGTAAGGCTCGACGGCCGGTAACATCTGCCTCATATACGTTCGAAGTGCTGCTCGTATCGCTATGCGGACTTATATATTCAGTAAGCGTATTTCTTGCCGCTCGTGGCTGGTCGATACCATCTAGATGTGGATGGTCGAATCATGAGACCGCCACAGACTAATGGCTTGGGTTTTCCAATTTTTATGCCTTTGTAGTGGCAATACATTTAAATTGAACTTAAAAAATGGCAACTTGACGTTTGACACAATATAATAAAATATCGAGCGTTGGCGTGGATGGCGTCACAAAGTGTATATATTTTATTACAACTTTACCATTCGCTATCTTCAATTAAAAATTGTATATTTGTATGGTCCGACATGTTTTACTTATGAATAATGAAGAATGAATGTACTGAGAATGAAAGGGTTTTATTGATGTGCAACATTACAAGTAGCAGAGAAATAATATACGTTACTTACCAGCAACAAATGTATTTAAAAAAGATGATAAGTTTTCAAGTTTTTAAAGGAATAATTTACATATGAACGATTAAATTTAATATATTATACTTTAGTGTTTTTATAGAGGTTATGTGGCTTAATAAATTGATGTGACATTAGTAGATGATGTTTTGTGAAATATATTGTATTGACATATAATAGTTACTGTACAGCATTTTCTATTTAAAGAAATATATTATTTTAAATATGAGTGCAGACAATTATAGTGTTGCGGGGCGATACCGTACTGTAAGGAAAAATTTAGATGCCTTAGGATACAAACAAGCACTGTCGATTGATTCTCTGCCTTTGATTGAGCTTCTACTGGTTGATCTTGCGCAAACTAAAGAAAGCTTGAAACACTTCCAGTCTCTTGCTAAGGATAACATTGAGGTTTATATAATTTTATTACTTGATATTATTATTTTCAAATACTTCAGAATACTAATACATAGTAATGGTATTGGTACTTTGCTTGTGAGTTGAGATATTTAAAAAGTACTAATTTGCTTTGATTCATATTTTGATTTCCATTATTGTGAGTTTCTTTCTTTTCGTTTTGTTTTGTTTTGTTTACATGTAAAATAGATAATTTCATGCTTTAACACACATTTTATTTTTTAACACAATTAGGCATGTAGTCAATTACAATTAGCAGTAGATCCGTATAAATGTGATAATGCAAAGTTAGTCCAAGAATGTAATCAACTTCATTTGGAATTGATAGAAGCTAAAGAAGCAAGTCAGAAGCAAAGTAATGAATATAAGAAGAAAATAAGAAAATTGGAGAATGAATATAGTGACTTACAGCTATCATTTTCAAAAAATTTACAAAGAATTAAGCAGCTAGAAGTTGAATCTTCAAATAAATCAAAAAAAATTTTGGAACTGCAAGGGAAATGTTGTAAGCCAATTGTAAATAATGTAAACTTAGGTAAATTCACAACTTCATTTTTACAAATTGAATATTTTTAAATTCATTTTTTATAAATTTACCATGGTTACTTTCAGCAACTAAAAAACGTACCTGTTATCCTCTAAGAAGACCAACATTAGAGACTGAGCCTCTTCCTAGGGCTAGTACTTCATCTGTATCGTTCAGTTCAAGAAAGGTTGAACCATATATTGTTGATTTTGTGTCAAAGGCTGATCATAGAATAAGTTGTTTGAATAATGAGGTCATAAAATTGAAAGAAGAATTATTCATCAGTCACGAAAATGTTCAGACACTGAAATCACAGGTATAATACCTTGATATTTTTATACAGGCATGCAAAGATTGCAAGACTGTTGAAGTACAGTTATGAATTTTATAATCCTTGAATGTTTTATAACATTTATTAAAAATTTTCATTAAAAATTTTAACATTACTTTAAATTTTAATTTCCATTGATTATAATACAATGAATATAATTATAGTTGAATACAAAAGAAAAAGAAATATCCCGCTTACGTACAATGCTAGAAGGTGGCAGACCGTGTACATCTATAAATAAAGATCACTGTTGCATCAGGTCGGAAAAAATGAACGGTTTCCATCGGTACTCTCACGAAGACGAACTTGCTAATTTAGAAGAAGCCAAGATGAAATTGGAGCAACAATTGAAAGAAGCTCTGAATAAACTGCACGACGCGATGGCCCAAGCTATGAAATTAGCTGAACGAAACGAAGAATTGGAAAGAGAATTGAAGGACGTAGATAGACTTGCTTTGAGAGTTGAAGCTGATTGTAACTCCACAGTCAAGGAAAATAATAGGAGAGTTTGTAGGCTACAGGTAAAGAATTAATTATGATGATTTGATTTTGAAATAGAAAATGATGGTTCTTGCGTGTAGGAAAAATTGGAGGATGTAATGATTCAAGTTCATGTACTTGAAAGCGAGCTGACAGTACAACGTCGAGAAGCACAAGAGCTGCGAGCTGATTTAGAAGCTTGTCGATTAGAAAAGACAAGTGTGCAGAGAACCTTGGAAAGTACCCTCGAAGAAAAGAAACAGATGACTGATAAAATAAATAATTTAACAATGATAGGTATGTTTCACTAATGTTAGCGTATATTTAAATTATTATTTTCACGAATATTGTAGAATCGAGTTTGAAACGGGAAGTAGAAAAGTTTCGTAAAGAAAACGAGTTATACAAGACTAAAGTTCGCGAATTAGAAAAAATTAAAGAACGAACTGAAAAGAATTCGGAAAAACTATTTCCTCCAAAAGCTGTAAACCAAAAGAATGCAAAACCGAATAATTGTAAGCTCAAAGAAAAGGAGCGGAAAGCAGTTGTTAACGCAAGAAAGAAACTTGTCGAGAAACCGGTTCCCGGTATATTACTTCACAAGATTAATCGTGTCATTCATTACTTCGCAATCTGCAGCATAATAAAAAGGGTTTTTTGATTTATTTTGTTTATTTTTAAGCCTCAAGAAATCAGGATCAATCTAGTAATCGTCATGAAGTAGGAAGCCATTCAAAGCAGAGCCCTAAGAGATGTGCCTGTGCAAAAGATATTGCTGGTGATTCGTCACGAAGCAATACCGCCGATAGCTTAATCCGAGAGAAGAATATAATAATCGATTCGGTATTACATTAATTAACAATTTAACGTGCGTGAACCTGTATAGATAATCATATAATATATTTTCATTTTTCAGCTACAAAATACTATTAAGAGATTAGAGTCGGAACTTGATCGTGGAAAAATCGAGTGTGCTAATTTATCAGATCAATACCGGCAAGATACTGGAAAAGAACATGTATGTTAACTAATTATATATAATTATTTTTGATCGGGTCATCTATTTAATGTTAGTATTTGTTCCTTAGGACAGTTTGTGGTCGGAAATTTGTGAATTGCGGGCCCAACTGAGTGAAAAAGAACACGCCATATCAAAATTATTACGTGAGAAGAAGGAAGTCTGCCAAGAGAAGTTTAACCTAGAAAATAAATTACTCATGTATCAAAACCAGCAGCGATCTAGTTCTCCATGTAATCATTGTCGCTGTGGAGCGTCACCTTCCAATGAAAGACGAAGCTCAAGTATGAGTAATAAAGTATGTATTCACTAAGTGAAAATCATTACTTTTGAAAATTAGCCTTACTCGTAGCAATTGTAATATTTGTTATATTGTTATATTATATTATTATATTGTAGATTGAAAAACTTGAACGTGATAGAGATGAAGCAAAAGCCGATGTGGAAAGGCTTATCAGTGAAAGAGATGCGCTTCGAGAAAGACTGAAGGTGATTTTGAAAGATATTATTTAAAAGTGAATTCCTTTGCGCTCCTTTGTAAATCCTAAATTGTATAGAGTACATAAATTCTTCTTATATGGTTGCATGTGGTTTTCTCTAACTACCATTTTTCGTACTTACAAATTTTTCATTCAGTCTTACCTAAGATTAGGAGTTGATCTCTGGTCTTATTTAATTACATACTCTTCATATTCAGTCTTTTTAAATTTATTTAGGACCATTTCACATAACCAAAATACTTTAAAATTTACTTTCATCTTTTAAAAATACTTTTAAAATTTAAATTTAAACTAAAATCTTTTTTGCCCTACTTTTTTTCTTTCTCTGGCATTGGTAAACCTCTACATATCATCTTTTGGGAATGGCATTTTCCCTTAAAAAAAAACCCTGTAGTTGGCTACGGAAACGCACGTGTCCGAGCAACGTCGACTCCGCGAGAATTTGGTCGAAATGGAGTGTCGTCTGTCCAAAGTCGAACAGGAACGAAGGGAACTTTTTATTGCGCAGGGAAGTCGGCGCGCTGCAATCAGTGGTCTTGATGAGCAAATTGAAGATTTTAAGGAAGAATTGAAAAGAACTAAACAGGAGCTCAGTGAGCAAAGAACTCAGTATTTCCAACTAAGGTATTTTGATAAATTAATTGATTAAAACTTTAACTTATTTTTATTACTATGCATAGTACTGAAAAAAGGTGGATAATTAAGTGTTTAATAACTCATTAAAAAGCATTTTCCACTCAAAATGTCATAGAATCAATAATTACATTAACTACTTAACAAACAATTTACGTAGTCCCTAAATTTACAGAACGCTGCAAGACCAAACCGACCAGGCGTTAGGAGACGTGCAGGGTCAACTGGAGCGGTGCGAAAATGAGTTATCGAGTGCCTTGGATCGAAATAAAAATCTGGAGCAGCAACAATTGCAACTAGATAATCAGATCATGGAGCTGAGGCAAGAGATCAATTGTCATCGATCGACAATGGCCCAGTTGGATCACGAGAAGGATCAGTTACTTGTAAGTACTCGCAGTGACAAGCTTGCACTTGTAGAATGTCTCGACACAGTCATTCTCGAGTAAAGAATATTTATAATTAATTCCGTTTCTTTACATTTGTTTTAAATTGTACAAACGGATTATTTTTAGATGGATCTCGATGACAAGACAGAAAAAATAGCGGCTCTGGAGCGCGAACTGGACTTCAAAGACAAGCAGATACACACGATGGAGCAACAGATTCGTGACATGACTCATACGAAAGAGTAAGTGCTTATCCACGAGATAAACAAATAACAGTGCCCATATAGAATCATTAAATTTAAATCGTAGATTTATTCAAATATACTTTTTACAAGTTCAAGATTTCACTTATCGAAAGAAGGAATAGGTAGCAGTCTTCGTTAAGAAAGAAAAGATACAAACGGTATTTACAATAAATTAAAAAAAATAGTAAAAGACACTGAACCTTAAGAATCCGTCAACGCGCACGCGAGGCACCAACGAGTATTTTGGTTATTTGGCACAGCGATGCCTTCGCGGATTGAGAACCGTGTATAATATATGTACAAAGTGTTCATCATCACAGTATTGACTTCCCATACAGACAGTCCTCATCGGAGATTAATCAGTTTAACATTCTCGTTGAGGAACTTGGCGAGTCCCACCGTGGGAGGTTGGCACTTGTGCGGTACGAGCAGACTGTTGCTCTCTACTTCGCTGGTTCTCGTGTAACCAGGTCTACACTCGCACCTCGCCTTGGGTAGAATGTGTCTTTGCCTCCAGACTATTTCATCCTTAGGTTGCCTTTGTGCGACCAACCACTCGCCATTGGCACATGGTCCTCGAGTGTACAACTTGTAACACGCTTTGTTAACGAGGACCATGCCCGGAGTGTCTTCGCATTTATTATCGGTCACCTCAGAGGAGCATTTAATCGAGCTCTTACAGCCGCAGACACCATTGTAACTGATACCGTCGAGGGATGGTCTGGCGCTGTAGTCGTAAAGGACTACTTGGCCATTCGGGCAAGGACCGCGAGAGCCAATCCTGTAACATGTTCTTTCGCGGGGGAAGTACAAGCGACCGCGTTTGCAAGGCACCGGCACACAGGTGGTCGAGTTGACGAGCATCTCTCCAGAAGGGCAGGGTCCTTGGGTATGGATACGGTAACAGTGGCCGCTGGCGTGAGGCACGTAGCTCGGTTTGCAGGCACAAATAGCTTGGCTGGCATTTGCCGCGGATGGTAGCACATAGTGCTGACCCACGGTGCACGGGCCCACTCCACCTAAGTAACGACAAACATTTGGCGAGTCGTTCGGTGAGTGTATTCTCGAGTTGGCCGCGTTGTTCACTTACCCAGCGCGTAGCACATCTTCGTAGGCACGTGGAACTGAGGTAGATCGGGAGAGCAGCCGCACCTAGCTCCGGGTAAAAACAATTCGCCAGGCTGCTGGCACGGCCCTCTCGTGTAATGCTCGTAACAGCCACCGGCGAACGGCGAATAAAACTTGCCGAGCTCGCCGTCTTTCGAGCAGCTGCACGTAGCCAATCCGTCTTTGTCCAAAATCAAAAGTTCGCCCTTCTGGCAAGGTCCTCGACTGTACTTGGCGTAACATTGAGCGTCCTTCGGCCAAAACACTTGGTCGCTCGCGAGACACTGCTCGGGCTCGCGGCACACGCCCCAGCGCTTGTTCGGGCTGCTGCACAAGGAGAAATTTTAAGGCGTGGATGACGTGCTGGGTGCAGTCGAGGCGTGGCGTAGCCGCGACAGTTCGTTGCACGTGCGTACCTGGGCTTGCCGGCCGATTCCGGCACTGGCGCGAAGTACTGGCCCTTCGGGCACGACGCTCTGGTAAATATCGGGTGACAGAGCGCGTCTCGAGGCGATTGCGCTGTGCCTGGTGGGCAGCGACACTCGGCTTTCGTCTCCGTGCCCACTGCCGATGGACTTAGCTCCATTGTTTCAGGGCACGGTGCTCCGATCTGACCAATTTCGAGTCAATCATTGCATATTAACGATCCGTGTCCGACCGAATGCCCTTTGTTGTTATCAACTCGTTTACAACGGCAAAGACATTCGTTGTGGACTCTTTCTCTCTCGTTTACAATTTTTTTAATCTGGCTTTCCCCCGTTCAAAGCTTTAACTATCGACGTGACAGTGCCCGTAATACCCCGTGATACCGTTAAACTGCGTCAATGTTTGTCGAGTCACACTCACCTGAAAAATTTTGTAGCACTTGCCATCGGCCGGCCAATAAAGCAATTGCCATCCGCGTGGTTGAGCAGCGCAAGGATTACTCGTGGGATCAGCCCAAGGTGGTGGTACAATTGCCGTGTCGGCTTTCAGAAACAGCGACAGCGCCAGCGTCGCTCTGGAAACAATAGGCAAACCAAGAAAATCAACACTAAAAAAATCGAGCTCTGTCGACTTAACCTTGGCGACTTTATACGTGTTGCATGATTTTTTCGTTTCTCAATTGGGAAAAATCGTCCGGACGCCGGGATCTGTCGTAGTGCGATCGATCATTTCGCCGGCAAAGGAATTGCAAGCGTAATGACGACCGTCGACTCTCTGCAGAATTTCTGCGGACGAGCGACGTATTTGAATCGGACGTCGCTCGAGCACGATCACGCTCGTCAGACACGCACGTCTGCGCCTAGTTTGCGATTACTATAACGATTCAACTTTTAGTCGCTACGCTAGGCAGCAGTTTTAGCTTCGTAGCGGCCGCGCTCGTAAAAGAAAAGCCTACATCGGCTCGATCCTCAATATACAACGTTTCTTAAACTATCGAGCGCGACCGAGCGATGCGCGAAGCCATGGGGATGTTACCGACCTGCGCAGGATCTTCCGTGCTCGAAGGTCACCGGCGAAAGTTTACGTAAGGCCGGTTTTCAAATGCCTCTGCCTCGCCGTTTCCTCTCGCGGCTGTCACGCATTTTCGGCTCGCCAAGCTCGTCACGTCTGATCCTTTTGTGGCGCGACACATCGCGATTATGATATTCCGCCGGCCTGAACTTTCTTCCTTGGCTGCACGCCAATTTGCCCAATTTTCTCTCCTCGTTTTGGCAAACGTTCGTTTTTGTTTTGTTTTTGTTAAATGCAAATTTTCACCGACAGTCCTGTAGAATTTCTCACACGATAGAATTGAGTGCTTCTCGAAGTGATGTCCACGTGTTTCTGACGATTCGCAAAACGGTGCGAATTGTTTAACTAAGCGCCAACGTGCATCAAAAGTCCGGTGTGAGCAACTCGCGAGGACTCGGCAAAATGATCATCCACGTTATCGCGCGAACTCACAGTGAAGTGTCGCAGCGCGTCGTTAAATACGAGCAACGACCGAAACGACGCTTTGCCGTTATGACGCTTTGCCGGGTGCGGCAAGCGGGGGGAAGAAAGTGCTGCTGGCACGGTAAACGCTCGCGTACAGCCTCTCCCAGACAACATTGCCGCGGAGTGGAGGCATATTAAAATGAGAAAGAAGCGAGCGCGCGTAAAAGCCGCTCGCAGCCATCGACGTAGCATCGTGTGCCGCGTGCCGCGCGCAGCTTGGAGAGATTATCGAAGCGACGCTCCTAGGCGCTCGAAGTAATTGCAGGCTCTCGCGTGGCGATCAATCGGCTCTTTCGCTGGCTTTTCCGGGCTCTCCTTTTCATATAATTGCGCCCGGCGTCGTCGTGAAAGTGAGAGTGCGAGTGCGCGCGGATCGACATCCTCGCGGAGCGTCCGCCTGGATCAATTAAACCGAGGACTTTCCTGCGACGGATGGCGCGCGCCGCGAACGCGGAAATTTGACTGACTTGTACGATGATTGTACAAATTTTCCGGTTATTAGCGCGCGCACGCGAGTTTTGCAATGATGACTTTATATAATTTATATAAAAAAAGAAAAAACCCCAGGAGGTTAACGTACACTTGACGAGGTTGTGATGGCGAGAGAGCGACACGTCCTTCGGAAGCCTTCTCTCAATGTATGTTGATTTTTTTTCGTTGCCGCTGATAATTGTGAGAAGATCGAGTTGCTTTATTATTTACGTTTTTCGAGGTGAACTGCGCAAAGAGCTCCGCGTGGTTTTTGAGTTGGAAAGTTGTTCCTTTGCGTAACGGCTCCTGGTACGTCTATTTTGTAACGACAACGAAAATGCGAAATTTTGCATTCAGAGCAGCAATGCTTGCCCCGCGCTCGCTGTGATGCTAAGCAAATGCGGGCCTCCACGATCCAAGTGAATGCCAATGCGATCGGCTTGAACGACAATTAAAGCGTCGTCTCGGTCGCAACTGTCATTTGTCGATCAAACTAGTCCGCGATGGACGACCTCTTGTCAAAATTTCTTGGTTAGAAACTTCTCTCGCACGAACAACGACAGCAACGACGACGGCGACGAGTCATGGAGAAATCTATCGTTTATTAAAAAAAAAAAGAAAAGAAAAGATAAAGAATGATGCACTTGAGAAATACTGTATGCACGGACTGCTGCTCTCGCTGCAGGCAACACGTCAGGTAAATGCTGCT